>NC_091472.1:9697687-9995187 GCF_036971445.1 Narcine bancroftii
TCTCTGAAGACAACAAAATGCAACTCTCCAACCTCGCATTCAGGATAGAGGCTGCATCTTCTGGGAGATACTGGATAGATTCAGGATAGAGGAGATTCAGGAGAGAGGCTGCACCTTCTGGGAGATACTGGATAGATTCAGGATGGAGGAGATTCAGGAGAGAGGCTGCACCTTCTGGGAGATACTGGATAGATTCAGGATAGAGGAGATTCAGGAGAGAGGCTGCACCTTGTGGGAGATACTGGATAGATTCAGGATGGAGGGGATTCAGGAGAGAGGCTACACCTTCTGGGAGATACTGGATAGATTCAGGATGGAGGAGATTCAGGAGAGAGGCTGCACCTTCTGGGAGATACTGGATAGATTCAGAATGGAGGAGATTCAGGAGAGAGGCTGCACCTTCTGGGAGATACTGGATAGATTCAGGATAGAGGAGATTCAGGAGAGAGGCTGCACCTTGTGGGAGATACTGGATAGATTCAGGATGGAGGAGATTCAGGAGAGAGGCTGCACCTTCTGGGAGATACTGGATAGATTCAGGATGGAGGAGATTCAGGAGAGAGGCTGCACCTTCTGGGAGATACTGGATAGATTCAGGATGGAGGAGATTCAGGAGAGAGGCTGCACCTTCTGGGAGATACTGGATAGATTCAGGATAGAGGAGATTCAGGAGAAGGCTGCACCTTCTGGGAGATACTGGATAGATTCAGGATAGAGGAGATTCAGGAGAGAGGCTGCACCTTCTGGGAGATACTGCAGAGCTTCGATGAACCTTCTAAGGGCCAAGGTCAAATAGGCAACTTTACATCATGGCCCTGAGCAGAGTGACAAATCAGCTTTGTGTTTGCAAAGTTCTTTACACTAATGAAACAGGCAAATTCATGAATAAAAACATCTTCCCTGTAAAATAAGATTGTAGCAACAAAAACTTAAAATAAATGCCGAATTAGACAGACAGACACGGGAGCAGCCATTCTCGTTACCACTTCCAATTCTTTTCAGCTCCATCTCTTGCATGTGAATTTTACTTGGAGTCATACGGATTGGAACAGGGTGAACGATAGCTGTGTCCTGGGAGTTAATTTTGGAAAATGGAGGGAGGAAAGAGGGAAAAAAAATGAAAATACATTACTAATGGCCATTCCAGAAAACATTTAACCAAAATTAGCTATTATTCACTCTGAACAATTGTTCTTAAGAAATGCATGCAAATAATAAAGTCAATGGCAACAGATATTTGTTAAATTATTATGAAACTAGGAACAGGAATTTCTTATTAACGAGAATGTTGTGCCAAGAAAGCAATTTTTGATATTTTGGTTATAAGTATAGCCAAGATATTTTCTCCAGAGGTCCTTAAACCTCTATTTCCTTCAGTTTCCCCAGATATAATGACTACTTTTACAGGATGGGTAGAAAAACCTGCTTTTACTTGAGACAGGTAGGATGTTCAACCACAGCAGAAGGACTTTATTGATCTCTTTGGAATTCACTTTTCAACTGAACTGTAGCAAAATGCAGATGCAGAATTCCGACTGAATGATTAATGACACCCCAGTTCAAGAATAGATATCAGACTGACAAACAATCAGGAAAGCCTATTTTGACAGCACCTCCCAGACCCTTGATCTGTACAAGAGCAGCAGGCACATGGGAACATATCCACACGATCCTCCTCAAATCAGGTGCCATCCACACTTGAAAATTATCTCCTTTGTTGCTGGGTGTAAATTCTACACCTCCATACTTCAAAAAGGCTGCTATTACCGAAAGAGTAGTTTGAAATAGCTCATCATCACATTGAGGTAGGCAATAAATATCAGCTATGCCCACATCACACAAAGTGAGATATACTGGCAAGACATTTTAAATGGGGAGGGGGGGGGGGGGGAAGACTAGGCCAGCAGTAAACATCGATTTCTGGAAATAAACGAGTCTTCTAAGTAAACTGAAGAGAATCTGCTCGCTCCAGTGTTTTCTGTCGACTGATTACAGGAGATCTGAACCATGAGAGAGGATACATTGTGGAGCTCTCCCTACATTTAATACAAATTTCACCTTGTACCCATCATGAGAAATAAGCAAAACTGTTGAGATTTCCTGTTAAAAACTCTCTTTCTGCAGTGCCACGACATTCTCAATTTCACATGATCAAATCCTACAATGTTGGCAATTTAGTTGAGTATTTCAGCCAATTGAAACCTAGTTGCATTCTCCTGTACTAGATCTGTATCCCTGCAGCTCGCCGGTCTTTAAATACACATTAATGCTTAAATGTGATATGTATTTTTGCCTCTAAACTTTTAGGTAGCATGTGTCAGATCCCAACCCCACTTTAGGTGACAAAGATTTTTCCATAACCACCTCTAATCCTTTGACCTATTACTTTAAATTTATAAATCTACATCAGCCATGTGCACAAAGCTTGATGTAATCACCATTCTTCTTAAGCAGAGAAATCTAAAGACAATGGTTCAAATAAACAACACACATGTAGGACTCATGTTTCCCATCACTTGTTTTTTTCAACGTTTTCACAGTTAACCTGTCATAAAGGCAAAACTATAGTTTTATTCTGTTATTGTCAATACAAGGGCAAGAATCAAAAAATCAGATGTATAGAACAGTTCCATCGATGAGCTAAGTTAAAGTGCTACCATAAATAATTATCCCCCAATGTTGGAAACCATCAAAAGAGTTAAAGGGGAGCAAACAGGAGAGAGTGATCACGGGGGTACAAAGAAATAAGGAAGTGATATGATTCTGTCAAGAAATGTCAGGCCCTATAGAACAAAGAGTCTTCTATCGTGTTATAATTTAATGCCACTCTGTGGGAGATTGGAGAAGCATTGAAAGGGAAAAAAAATGGTTTGGCACAGAATTGCAAGATCATAATGTTCAAAGAACATGAAAACTGGAAAGGACTTTTTTTATTGATCCACATTCACAAATAAATCTGTCAAGGAAACAGACATGTTAACTTTATAATCCTGCTTTCATAATACTGAGGAAACCACTTGGATGAAAATCCAGTTTGCTCCATTACATTCACAAGCACAGCACATTAAAAAGTCCTTTCCAGTTTTCATGTTCTTTAAACATTATGATCTTGCAATTCTATTATTTCAGGTGGACAATACTGTTCCTCAATCTTTTGCATCAAACCATAGTTTGATGCAGCACAGAAACAAACCCCTTCGGCCCTTCTAGTCTGTGCCAAACCATTTCTTTTGCCGAGTCCCATCTGCACTCAGTTCATGGCCCTTCATCCCTCTCCCATCCAGGTTCCTGACCAAATTCTTCTTAAATGTTAAAAGTGAGCCCACATTCACTACTTCAGCTGGCAGCTCCTTCCACACTCCCACCACTGTGTGTGAAGAAGTTTCCCCCTCATGTTCTCCAAAACAATTCCCCTTTCACCCTTAACTCGAGTCCTCTGGTTTGTATCTCACCTACCCTCAGTGAAAAAAACCTACCTCCATTTACTCTGTCTATCCCCCTCATAATTTTAAATACCTCTATCAAATCTCCCCTCATTCTTCTACACTCCAGGGAATAAAGTCCTAACCTGTTTAACCTTTCTCTGTAACTCAGTTCCGGAAGTCTGGGCAACATCCTAGTAATTCTTCTCTGCACTTTATCTTATAGGTATGTTTTCTGTAGTTAGGTGACTATAACTGCAGACGATACTCCAAATTTGGCCTGACCAATGTCTTATACAACTTTACCATAACATCCCAACTCCTACATTCAATACTTTGATTTATGAATGTCATTATGACCTCTTTACAACCCTTTCTACATGTGTGATTTCACTTTCAGGGAATTGTGCACCTGTATTCCCTGATCCCTTTGTTCCATCACACTCCTCAGTGCCCTACCATTTACCGTGTATGTCCTTCCAAAATGCAACACCTCACATTTATCTACATTAAATTCCATCTGCTATTTTTCAGCCCATTTTCTCCAACTCGTTCAGATCCCCCTGCAAGCTTTGAAAATCTTCTTTACTGCCCACAACACCTCCAATCTTAGTGTCATCTCCAAACTTGCTGATCCAATTTACTACATTGATTATAGATGACAAACAACAATGGTCCCAGCACTGATCCCTGAGGCACACCACGAGTCTCAGGCCTCCAATCCACTACCACTCTCTGGCTTCTCCTGTCCAGTCATTGTCAAATTCAGTTCACTACTTCACCATGAAACTTAGCATATGAACCTTCCTGACTAATCTCCCATCTGAGACTTTGTCAAAGTCCTTACTAAAGGACATGTAGACAATATCCACAGCCTTTCCTTCGTCAACTTTACTGGTAACCTCTGACAAACTCTACAAGATTGAAGTGCTCTTGAATTTGCTTTTACTGGGGTTACATTTAAGGAAAGACTGGATCGTTACACGGAGAGGAGAGGACTGGAGGGGTATGGACCGGGTGCTGGTCAGTGGGACTAGGCGGGTGGGGATTTGTCACGGCATGGACTAGTAGGGCCGAACTGGCCTGTTCTGTGCTGTAAGTGGTTATATGGTTATATTTTGCAATGAAAGGAGAGTCTTCTTCTCTGTAACTACTTTCATACATGAAGTTCAGTTTCTTAAATTAAAACAAAAGATGCTGGAAATAAACAGCAAGTCAAATAATATCAAAAAAAGGTTTCAGGTTAGACGCCCTTACTAGAGAGACCTGACCTTTCCATAAATACTGTTTGACTTGAGTATTCCAAGTATTTTCCATTTTTATTCCACATTTCAAGCATCTATACTTCTTTTTAAAAGAAATTGTGTCCATGTTGCAAAATGGTACCTATATTCCTTAATTATTTTTTGAAAAATCCAACCATTCACTTAGTGATCTTTATTTTTTTATTTTTTTTTATATAAACGCCTCAACTCCAAATCACTTACATCAAGCATACATTTCCAACATCCCTTTATTCTGTTTTCCTTCAACCACTTGTCCTGTTTTATGACAGTCGCTTTTCCTTCATTCACAACATATCCCCAACCTTCAGCAACTCCAAGAACATTATTTTCTGGCTCTGGCCCACCATTCTCACTCTGCCATTATCTATCCCAGGCTCAACTCGGTGTTACTTCCATATAACCTTCAATTCCTTGAAAGAAAATTCACTTTAAAAAAAAACTTCGTGATCTAGCTTCCAGAACCCACCAGGACAGAGAATGCCAGACATGCAATACCCTTTGTGAGAATCCTAAAGCATCTCAGGTTTAAATGATTCTGTAGCCATGGCCCCTCCCTTGGAACTCTTTCTCCACTGGAATCACTTCACTATCTTCCCTGTCAATCCTTTAGGATCTTTTATTTCAATAAGATCACCCACATTCTTCAGAACCTCAAAGAATGCAGATCCAACCATTAGCCATTCATAATGGGATATCCTTCCCAGAAATTAGCCTAGTCAATCTCTTCCGACAGCCTCCAACAATGGTGTAATCTTTCTTAAATAAGAATACCAATACCTTCCAATGCTTCCATCACCAAATGCGTACACAATTGTATCAACAATTTTCTACTTTTGAACTCTAATCTTCTGATTAATTCATTTAATTATTTTGACTTTTTTCCCCACTCCATTCTACGACACACTCTTGGATTTTCCATTATTTCCAGTAAATGAAAAAAACATTGTGGCTGAAGTGACTTCTTCCACCCATCTCATCTGCCCCTATCATTTCTGGAAGAATTGTTAGCATATTCATTTGAAATGAAAACAAAAAGCACTGAAAATATCCATCTGTGGAGACAGAAACCGAGCTAATGTTTTAGAATGAAAGGTTTCATCCAGATAAAAGTTAATTGAGCCAAAATGTGAACCAGATAGCAGAGGTGTTTTGCATATCATACAGCTGCCTCACAGCCCGTGACCACAGGTCAAGCCTGATCTCCAATGCTGTCCAAGTGAAGTTTGCACACTCTTCTTGAGAACTGCGTGGGTTCATCCTGGGTGCTCTCATTCCACCATCCCCCCCCACATCCCAAAGGAGTGGCGGCATTTAGGTTAATTGGTCACCGCAAGCGTAGATAGCTTTTGAGAAAATCAAAGGCATATTAATGGGCATACGAGAGAATTGTTTATCTGGAAAGGATCATTTGGGAATGAGATTGCTGAAATAGGATGGACTGAATGAGCCCTGATGTTGCAAAGAAATACGGATCCTGCCTGATCTGAAAGCAAGAAACTTGAGCAATACTCCCCTGCTGAATCTATGCATAATGTGTTTTTATTTCCAGTATTTTGCACCTGTCTTTTCTCTTCTTTCTTTGGCTTGGCTTCGCGGACGAAGATTTATGGAGGGGGTAAATGTCCACGTCAGCTGCAGGCTCGTTTGTGGCTGACAAGTCCGATGCGGGACAGGCAGACACGGTTGCAGGGGAAAATTGGTTGGTTGGGGTTGGGTGTTGGGTTTTTCCTCCTTTGCCTTTTGTCAGTGTTGTACCCCTTCCCTAAACTGTGAGCCATATAACAGTCACACCTTACTCCAATGCGACAACTACTTTCTAAACAATCGACGATCAGCAAATTAGATAGGAGGTTCACAGCGCACGTGAACTTCCTAAACAAAAGTGCCATTCAATTAGCACTAAACTCACTCCAGCTTTAAAAAGATTTAACCACAAATCCTCCCATGTGCCCTGCAAAATCAAAGATATTGCTTCTCCCACACACTCCTCAGTAAATGTCACATAATTTAGACTGTGATTTCCAACAGTGAAGCCAAGATTTTTGAGCAATTGTGACTCGATTGATACATTTCAGGAGGGAGAGGGACATTGAGAAAGTGCTCAATAGGAAAAGAACGTGATGGGACAGAGAAAGAACAGCATGTAGGAAATGTCCAATCGATGAACTAACTGGTGGGGATTACTGCGCAAGCTTTTAACAAAAAATGGTGGCAGTTGAAAAGCCAGTTCCAGAAAGTAGATTTAACTATTGTAGGTTTGAGATTAGAGACAGAACAATATCAAGCACATGCTGATGAATCATAAAGCAAATAATATCTTCAAAATGCTTCAATGTCACCAGTTCCTTTGAACGGAGTTGATTAGTAGGTACAAACAATTCCAGCACATGCAAAAATCAATGTTTATAAAAACACGTTCAGGGTTAACAAAAGCATAAACATCAGAAGGCCCACTACGTGATTCACTTACAGGATCAGCTGGTGCAATGTTAGAATCAAACTGGGTCAGAGTTTGCGAGCTTGAAGAGCGTTCACTAAAAGTCTCCCACTGCTGGACAGACAGAGTAGAGACCAATCAGAATGAAAAAAGACACACATCTCCAAAGTTTTTCTAAAGGTAATTTTGCAGAGGAGTTTAAAAAAAAAAGTAGTCAAGGCATAATAATTCACACAAGAGATGCACATAATGCATTTAACTGCGAGGTGGCAACTCTTCTTAACGGCTCTTTTCCAACTTTTAAATACAAATCAATTCTGCAATTGACTAACCCAAATAAAATGCTGCAGAGGTGGTGTATATGAGAGAAGGAAGACTGCTTTCACAACTCTAAGGACATGATCAAGTCCATGGATCTTCGTACACCGTGCATTCTTACAGTGAGATCAAGTGTGATAGAGGGGACGGCCTGTCCCCAAGTTCTGAATGGCCAACCCTACGTACAAATGAGCTCCCGCAACATTCTTAAATTCAAAAGTCCAACATACACACACACACATCGGTTTGTTCCCTTAAATAGCAGGACTAGTTTCCTCTCTCTCCACTTTTAAAGATGGTCCTTTCTTATCAATCTTGTGTGCTTCTGATGCAACTCATGCCAATCCTTTGGAGGTATGGATGCCGAACGTACAGAGTCATATTTGTGCATTTTACAACGGAAGGAGAAAATCGACTTTTGAACATTGGTAAAAATGAAATGTTGCTCATTACCCATGAACAGCCTGGAATTGGAATTGGAATTACAAAATTGGAGTTGGAATCAGAATCAAAGGCATGAAATTTGAAAGGCAATTGGGAGTCTTTAATGTGCAAAGGTCAGATCACTAGTCAGGGGCACAATGGACAATGACCACATTATCTGCAGTAAGCAAGTGTCAAACAAAATTTCATTGCTATTTAACGATGACTGGCTCATATCCAACTCATTAATGCCAATCCTAACAGCAAACATTCAAACATGAATAGTTCACATTGATTTGACAGCTTCTGGAGTTTCTACTTTTAATTTTCAAGAACTGTTGAAGGACAACACCGCTTGATAAAATGAAAAAACGTGACTTTATTTAATTTAACGTTGACTCCTTAATGTACAGTTTCTAAAAAGCTTCCAACTTGGTGTTCTATCATGGCAATCAATTCCTGTAAAGGAGACCCAGGCTTCTGCCTCAAAAGTGCACTTACCCCCTGGCATCCCAAAAACTCTCAAAATCTACATTCAATAGAGCACTTATGTGTTGCACTTGACCCCAACATCTGCAGATTTGCTCATTTAACATTATCTACATTCAACATTAGCACCCATGACCCCACCTCCTTTTATCTGGACTTTTCACTCAACACTGGCATCCTCCAGAACTGCAAAAGCACCAATAGCAGTTGCTGGGGCACAGAGAGAGAACTGCAATTGAAAGACAACTATTCCAAGGTTTTAACTCTTCACAAAGTTCAGATAAAACAGAAATGCAAGGGGTTAAGGGTAACAAATGACATTCATGAACAGGAATTCTTTTAGAAGATCTACAATCAACATAAAATTAACAAAAAAACTGTGGGAACAGTTCGGGAGACAGCTTCAAAAATCTGTTGGTGACACATGCAATGAAGAAATAAGGGAAACTGACTACCATAATAATTTAGTTTTAAATCTTCATTGAAACTGAGTAAATGTTAATTGGTGAGAGTACTTCAGAGAATGAATTTGAGAATGCATTCAAGAGTGTGATGGAAGAGTGTCCACTTGTCCAGATGAGTGCAGTCCCCAAAACACTCCAGCTTGGCGTTTCAGACAAAGCCACAGTCATCACAGCACAGGTGCAGTATGGTCCACGGACAAAATCTATGGTAGGTATGTGCACAGGAATACCACTTCCCAAAATCATGGCGAACACCGACACAGAGAGGAATCTGTTCTCCCCCTCCCAAAATTCAACTTCACTATATATACTTCACTATTTCTGCCAACTCTAACTGGATCCCACCACCACATTTCTACATTTCACAGGGATCACTCACTTCATAACTCCCTAGTCAGTTTCTCTTCCCCACCCATTATTCCCCTAAGCCATGCTACTTTTCTACATAAATGGAGACTGCTTGATCACATTGCGGAAGACTTGAGCTCAGTCTGCAGGGGTGACCCTGAGCTTCAACTTGCCTGCTTTTTTCACTGACATCCCCACTCTGACCCACATCTGTCATTTCCTGCACTGTTACAATGAGGCCCAATGCAAACTTGAGGAACAACACCTCATCTTCCACCTGGGCAGGGCTCGATACTCCATTCTCTGACTTGAAACCATCTACTCTTGCTTTTTTTTGCACCAGAACTGGCCATTTGTGCCTGCTGTTTGTCCCCCCCCCCCCCCCCACCCCTCCATTTGTATTTTTGGCCAGCTCAGCACTTCCCAGCAGGCTAGACCATACATAACCCAGACGCCACAATTTAACAAACGATTATAGAGAGGACCACAAATGCTCAACCAACCTCCACATTTCAGTCCACTGCAGAAGCTACCTTTTGCTCGCCCTACCTTCTCAGCCACCTTATTCCAACAAAAAGTGTCTGCAAGCTTAAACACAAACTTATTTTCTTTCCACAGAAGATGCTTGACTGATTGAGTTCCTCCGGCATCTCCCATTTATGTTTCGGATTCCAACATATGGAATTTTACAAGTTTTCAACCAATTCCAATTCTTTCATGCTTGATTACTCAATCTAAGATTATAATCTACTTTTGTTGAGCACTTTAAACCACATCTTTACTCCTCTGCTTCAAAAGAATGAAAAGACCATCACCTTTCACTAAACAATCTTGCATTTCAACTTCATAGGCATCTTCAAATTAGATATTGTAATTATCCCAATGGTCTTCACAGATATGCGCCAACTAAGCGTGTACAAGAACGAGCCCATAGCCGAACCATCCACAACATTGTTTTGACCAGAAGAACGCACAAGGCCATGGGAATTAATAAGAGCAAATACAAAATCTATTTTACACCACGCCTCCCACAGGGACAATGTAGTTATAGAGCAATTTATTTCAAGAAACAGAAAGTAATGTACAAATACATAGAAAGCATATTATAAAATAAAACCAATTGCTAACCTCACTGCCCTGGTTTAGTTCTGGCCACGTCTGATTTAGAGAGGGCATTGATGGTGATTTGCTTGGGGGTACTTCTGGAGGCGAGGTTGAGAAGCCAGTTTCAGAAACCTGGTCAGCAACTTCTAAAATAGGAGGCAAGTTAACATGACATTTACAGCACAAATCCTTATCAATAAGCTCAAAGTTGAAATTACTCCATAGCATCAGCACCTGGTCTAGGAACTTATATTTGAGTAAAAATCTTGGAATCAATCAAAAGTCTCTAGAATCTATTAGTTTCATTGACATTACAAAAACGTCAAAACTATATGCATTTAATCAAGACCATCACAGTGTGTTGCATTTCTGACTGGCTGAAAGCTTTATTTCTATACAATTTCTACTTCTGGACATTTTGGAAGAGATGGTTCTCAAATTCTCATGACCATGTGCATTGAGGAGAAACTTCTTCAGAGTTGTGAGTTTGTGAAAGTCTCTGCCACAGGAAGTTGTTGAGGCTAGTTCATCAGATGTATTAATTGCTTCTTATGTCTAAAGGGATCAAGGGGAATGGAAATAAAACAAGAATAGGGCACTGAAGTCACACAACGATCACATGCAGATTCAAAGGACTGAATTGTTTCTTGCACTGATTTTCTAATTCTAATAACCAATTAGGCTTCGTTCACAATAGTCCTACTTGAAAGTGAGTGTCTCAACTTTGGTAGGAGTAAGGGTCCTGACATTACTGCACTTTTAGCCTTTTAAACATGGTTAGGGATCCAGTATAATTTTTTTCCAAGTCGAAATCCAAATAGAAGAATTCCATTTTTAAGGTTGTACTCTCACACAGCAAAAAGTTGTTTTAAAAATCATTCAGTTCCTATGGAATGCTTGCAATGCCAACTGGCCACTTCATGTGCCTACACACCAACCATTTCAAAAAGAATCCATTGGCAGAATTGTTTTAAGATGCAGCAAAATATAAACATGACTTTCATTTACACAACACCAAACAAGTCTCTTATAGTGACCCATGTCCAAATTATTTTTAATAGATAGCGCCTTGGGAGAAGATCTGTTCACAGATGGTAACAGTTCAGCAAGGTCGGTCAGGCACAAGGCTCACAACACGACCAAAAATACCACATGGTCCTAATCTAATGGAAATGGTAGAATGTTCTAACGACTCAAATATGGAATTTAAACCTTGAGAAAAATACAACTTATTTGCTCCTATTCCAGTATTAAAGGCAAATCTAGAATGCAGGAAACCAACCACACACAGCTTATCAAATTCTTAAAACCCCATGTTGATTATCCTTGGTTAAAATACATCACAAGGATGACCGATTTTGGTCAACCTGCAGGATCTCAACCTGAAACATCAGCCATCCCTTTGTCTCCACAGATTCTGTTTGACCTCTTGACCAGCACTTGATATTTTACTCTAGTTTCTAGCAACTTCAGTCTCTTGTGTCTCCTGTCTTCTTAAACAGAATCAATGCAGTATCAACGCAACTAATCTAATTTTTAATCGACCTGACCATGGTAGTTAAAATGTCAAAAGCTGATGCTTTAACAGAGACGTGCAGTTAAAAAGAGCATAACAAACAGAACTTTAACTAAATGTTTGGCCAGTGACAAAAACAAGAGCTACATTTAAAATACCCAGATAAAAGCTTAACTAGTGTGAATCCTCACCCTAATCACTGCCAAATAGCTTCTGGCCAAGAATAATGTGGTGAGCCATTTCACCTGAAACAATCAGGACTACACAATTCCCATTCAGACCCAATGAACTACCCAACACCAAACTCCAGTGTAAATATATGACACTTTTAATACTAATCAGATGGAGCGGAAATGCAATTATTTTTATTAAATTAGATTCAAAAGAGTTAAACCAATATTTCTACACAGCAAAATACAATTTCCTTCCAGTCTAGTCAAAGGCCACTTACCTCCGGAATCATCCAGATCAATCAGCTTTGGCATCAAACTTTCAGGTAATTTTTCTGGCAAATCATAGCCATTCTTTCTGGCCACTACAAGATGGAAAGCCGCACAAAACTCATCCAATGTCAATGCACCGTCTTTGTCAAAGTCTGAGAGCTCCCTGAATCATAAAACAAACACTGACAAATTCAATGTTTTTCAAGTAGGTCTTTAGGGGAAAAAAAAGTGTTCATCAAGTGAAGAGTCTGTGGGGAATGGGAAATTGGAAATTTTCCACTTTGGACAGTCAACCTCTTAAATTGCCGGCCACTGCACCACTTTGAACCGTTCACCATTTTCCACATCGTCAACCCCACTAGACAAGTGTGAAAATTGCTGCACTAAGTGGAATTCTGAAATATGGAATTTCTTCAAGACTGCAATCTTGGAAGCGGGAAGTTCTGCTTGCAGCATGGGGTTGTGCTGACTCTTTGCACCCCTCCGTTTAAAAAAATTTGTCAAAAAAAAACTGCAATCTTGAACAAGCAAATTGATTTCATTGGTGTGGCCTGATACATCTCATTTCCCTTATATCTTTTGGAAGTCACACAAAATAAGGTTATTGACCATCAATAAAGAGGCTAAACAAACCCAGACCCAGAAGGTGATGCTCTGGGACCAGAACTGCGACCCCCACCTTTAGCCCAAACATTTTCACATTGAATACGGTTCAGGTTTGAATAATTCAGTATTACTCATGAAAATCTAATTTCCACAGATTAGAATTTAATCTTTGAAAAAACAGATCACATCCCCTTGTTTGGAATAGAACCAAGTTGTCATACATTACATTGTGTATCAATTTCAAACCATAAAAAGCAGCAGGTCATGTCACTTCCTCACCCAGTAAGAAAATGTGCTATTTGTTAATTAATACCCATCTGATCCTTCCAACCTTAATCAAGGTGTTATGTTCTTTACAGTAGCTGTACCAAAGGGATGGACTCCAGTTGAACTGGAGGGGGACCAATATCCTGGCAAGCAGATTTGCTAGAGCTGTGGGGGAGGGTTTAAACTAGTTTGGCAGGGGGTGGGGAGCAGAGTTTGTGAGCAGTGTCTAGGGTGCATGGCCACCTAGTTAAGAATGATAAAGATAACAAAGGAAGGATGGAGGTTAAGGTAGAAGGTAGAAAAGGGAATATGTGAGGGTCATTCTTTGAAATGCATGTACTTTAATGCAAGAAGCATAGTGAACAAGGTAGATGAGCTTCGAGCATGGATTGGCACTTGGAATCATGATGTTGTGGCAATTAGTGAGACCTGGTTACAGGAGGGACAGGATTGGCAACTAAATATTCCAGAATACGAATGTTTTAGATGTGATAGAACAGGGGGTAAAAAAGGGGGAGGAGTTGTTCTGCTTGTTAAGGAGGACATTACTGCCGTGAGGTGGCAGGATGGTTTGGAGGGGTCATCCAGTGAGGCTGTTTGGGTGGAATTGGAGGGGTGGAGGAGGCATGAGGGTACTAATAGGAATGTATTATAGACCACCAAATGGGCCAAGAAAATTGGAAGAACAAATTTGTAAGGAGATAGCATATATGTATAATAAACATAAGGTAGTGATCATGGGAGATTTTAACTTCCCTCACATTGATTGGGATACCCATACAGTAAGAGGGCTGGATGGGCTAGAGTTTGTCAAATGTGTGCAAGATAGTTTTCTTAATCAATACGTAGAGGAACCGACTCAGGACGGTGTAATATTGGATCTCCTGTTAGGGAATGAGATAGGTCAGGAGTCTGAGGTTAATGTTGGAGAACAAATTGGGTTTACTGATCACAACACTATTAGTTTTAGGGTAGTTTTAGGGAAGAACAAAGAAGGGCCTAAAGTCGAGGTTCTGGATTGGAGAAAAGCAAATTTCGAAGGAATGAGAATGGCTTTGGGGAGTATTGAGTGGGACATGATTTTTTCAGGAAGAAAGGATGTAAATGAAAAATGGAGAATATTCAAAGAAGAAATTGTGAGAGTACAGAGTAGATATGTCCCAGTGAGGATCAAAGGAAAGGCTGGAAGTCATAGGGAGCCTTGGTTTTCGAGGCATATTAGAAATTTGGTTAGGAGAAAGAGGGAGGTGTACAAGAGGTATAAACAGCAGGGTGATGAGAAATTGAAAGAGGACTACAAGGAGTGTAGAAAAAATCTTAAGAAAGAAATTAGAAAGGCCAAAAAGAGGCTTGAAGAGGCTTTGGCAGGCAGCATAAGAATAAATCCAAAGGGTTTCTATAGGTACATTAAAAGTAAAAGATTAGTGAGGGATAAAATTGGACCCCTTGTAGATAGGGAAGGTGGGCTGAGTGAGAAGACAGAGGAAGTGGGGGAAATTTTGAATGATTTCTTTTCCTCGGTATTCACTAGGGAAAAAAAATATTGTACCAGTTGAAGTAAAGAAAAATAGTGGGGAGGTCATGAATCATATAAGGATAACTGAGGATGTAGTGATGGCTGTGTTAAAAAAGATAAAGGTGGACAAATCTCCGGGTCCGGACAATGTATTCCCAAGGACACTGAGGGAGGCTAGTGTACAGATAGTGGGGCCATTAACAGAGATATTTAGGATATCACTGGTCACGGGGGTAGTGCCAGAGGATTGTAGGGTGGCTCATGTTGTTCTGTTGTTTAAGAAAGGATCCAAATGTAAGCCAGGAAATTATAGTCCTGTGAGTCTGACATCTGTGGTAGGTAAGTTGATGGAAAGTGTTCTGAGGGATGGCATTTACAAATATTTGGAAGAACAGATTGATAGGAAGTAGTCAGCATGGTTTTGTCAGGGGTAGATCATGCTTAACAAACCTTATAGTTTTTCGAGGGGGATACAAAAAAAAATGATGAAGGGAAGGCTGTGGATATTGTCTGTTTCAACTTTAGTAAAGCTTTTGACAAAGTTCCCCACAGGAGGTTAGGAAAAAAGGTGGAGGCATTAGGTATAAATAAGGAGGTAGTGAAATGGATTCAGCAATGGTTGGATGGGAGGTGTCAGAGAGTACTGGTAGAAAATTGTTTGTTAAACTGAAGGCCGGTGACTAGTGGAGTTCCTCAGGGATCGGTTCTGGGTCCACTATTGTTTGTTATATATATTAACGATCTGGAAGAAGGGGTGGTAAATTGGATAAGTAAATTTGCAGATGATACAAAGATTGGTGATATTGTGGATAGTGAGGAAGATTACCGTAGCTTAAAAAGAGATATAGGAAAGCTAGAGGAGTGGGCTGAGAAATGGCTGATGGAATTTAATATGGATAAGTGTGAAGTGTGACATTTTGGAAAGGCAAATCTAAATAGGTCATATACATTGAATGGTAGACAATTGAGGAGTGCAGAGCAACAAAGGGATTTAGGAGTTATGGTAAATAGTACCCTCAAGGCTGATACTCAGGTAGATGGTGTGGTGAAGAAGGCATTTGGAATGTTGGCCTTCATAAATCAGAGTATTGAATTCAAGAGTAGGGAGGTTATGATGAAGGCATTGGTGAGGCCAAATTTGGAGTACTGTGTGCAGTTTTGGTCACCGAATTATAGAAAGGATATAAACAAAATAGAGAGAGTGCAGAGAAGGTCACAAGAATGTTGACAGGATGTCAGGGTTTGAGTTACAGAGAAAGATTGAGCAGCCTGGGGCTTTTTTCTCTGGAGTGTAGAAGATTGAGGGGGGATTTGATGGAGGTGTTCAAGATTTTAAAAGGGAAACAGAGAGTGAACGTGGATAGGCTTTTTCAATTAAGAGTGGGGGATATTCAAACCAGAGGCCATGGTTTGAGATTACAGGGGGAAAATTATAAGGGGAACATGAGGGAAATTTCTTCATGCAAAGGGTGGTTGGGATGTGGAATAAGCTTCCGACAGAGGTTGTTGAAGCAAGGAGGTTATTTACATTTAAGGAAAGACTGGATAATTACATGGAGGGGAGAGGATTGGAGGGGTATGGACCAGGTGCTGGTCAGCGGGACTAGGAGAGTGGGGATTTGTTCCGGCATGGACGAGTAGGGCCAAACTGGCCTGTTCTGTGCTGTATATGGTTATATGGTTAGATATGGTTATAGATGATCAACAGGGAGAACATAATTGTTATCATGCCCTATCCCTATCCGGGGAGATTACTTGGAACGCACTTGACAAATGCAACATTTTTCTTCCAAACGACGAGAAGTAAAAATGATCTAAGCCAGGGACAAACATGGATTACAGAAAACTGGCAGCCCATTGAGAGAACAGAAAAGATGCAGTGATAAAAGCAGATAATTCAGCACGAGTCTGTTTAATGATTAAGGGTTTATTGACATATTCATCTTGACATTTTATATTTTCAGAGTCAAATATCACCCCAGGAAGTTATGGTCAAAAAGCTATTTATAAATCTATTCTCAAGGTAAGAATAAATTTAAAACTGTTTAAAATACAAATGTTCATTAATATAGAACTGGAGAAATATGGCAGGAAGATGGGCAAAAGACAATGTGCTTTGTTTTCCTGTCTCAACATTCATCTAATTTGGGTAATGATTTTGTAAGGGTGGGGAGTGGCCTACTTTTAACACTTATTACCTCCACTTGGTTTGGGTCATTTATTAATTTCCACCCTGACAAATGCAAACAGTAGGACAACAGAAAAAAGTCGTCTCCCATCATTGTTCAGGTAATCAAGTGACTATGTCATGTACTATTATGCCAAGATGACCAGCCAAAACATCCTTGAGCATTAGTTTATTAAATTTTAATTGAAATAATTTTTAAAATGTGGAGACACAAAACAGTAACAAGGCTTTCCGGCCCACAAGCCTGTGCTGTCCAAATCCCCAATTAACCTCCAACCCCTGCTGCACGTTTTGAAGAATGAGAGGAAATCCACGAAGACACAGGGAGAATGTTCAAACTCCATCCAGACAGTGCCGGATTCAAACCTGGGTTGCTAGCCCTGCAATATCGTTGCACCAACTGCTATGCGAACTGGGCCATGGGAACATTTTCTAGTTCATTTTCACACTTCCCTTCAACCCTCTTTATTTTCCACACTTATTTACTTGAACTGAATGTTTTTATTCCCCAAATGAGTTAATTGCCTTACATCTATTTTCAACATTACATAAAATAGTTAATAGTCCCACTATTATTTAGGCTTTGTCAATGCCAGGAGGAAGAGAATGTGGACCAGAGGAGCTGCAAAGATACTGAAAGGAAATTAACAACAACAGAAGGCCTATCACTGTTCCTCCCGGTCAGAAAACATTTGATTATGTGACAATGTTTTGCAAATCTCTACTCCAAGCAGTTAACTAAAGGAATCTTTGGAAATCCAAGACTGCAAATATTAAATCCCAATGATACATACCAAATGTGAGAAAGTTCAAGAATTGGTAATTTGGATTTTGTGAAGAATTCTTTAGCTGCAGATCCTGAAAGAATAGAGCATCTTGGTAAGAGAAAGTAAGATTTTTTTTGTCAACTCCAATGTACTTATGAATTGGCATGGCTCGAATGCACACTTACTAAACATTACAATAAAGAAAACAAAAAGAGTAAAATAAACTTAAAATTTTTTTAAAATGATAGCGTATAGTTTGGCAAAATCTATCCCCACTGGATTTTCATAGCCGAGAATATTTATTTGTTCATCTCACGTCCCCTAAATTTAATTTCACGCAGAAGCATTGCTGGACCCCGGGTGTCTGCATTCATGTACATAAAGCAGAAATAGAGTTACCAGGTCTGATCTCTTTAACAAAAGGAATTCTGAGTCAAACTCATTTCCAGACAATACAATAATTTCTTAAAAACAGGGAAGTAATATTACTGCATGTAAAATGTCAAACGATTTGGTACCAGAATAAATGCACTTCACTGTCAATGCATTTGGGGAACTGGACAACATAATAGCAATAACTGGCCTTCAAATACAAGGCTAAGAGATTCTGAGAGAATAGAGATCATAAACTACAGCATTTACTTGGGGAGTGAAAAACAATTGGATTTCTGAATGAGCAATGATCCACATTCTCTTCTTTTGCACCAATTTATTATTTTTTAAAAAAATGTAATATAGAGCAATAGATGCACCTGTAAAAAATAATAAATTTTGTACCATGTTCACGACAATAAAGTCTGATACCTCTCGAGAAAAACAACAGAATGGCTGAGTCTCGCGATGCAGACTCCATTCATTAGTTCACTCGAGTGATTTCCCACATAAAACACTGACTGCATTTCAAATCATACCTGGAATAAAACCATTCAAATCTGGCTGAATATTTTTAAACTGGTTGATGTAATACTGTCTCTGCTCATCTGTAATCTTCCAGGGATCATCGTAGCCACTGGATTGCCTGCGAATTTCCATGGCATTTGTAGCACATGCTACAGTCCTTACTGTTGTTTGCTCCTGCAAAACAAATCCAAGATGAACATTTCAAACGAGTGAGGCTGGCTGAGTGGAGAACGAAATACCACTCAACTCACTCAGCAAGTCGATATCAGCATTTCGTTTCAAATTGTGTGCACAACCAGCTTCCAATGTCAAGCTGCTCAACTGTCAGAAAGATACTAAAAGTATGATAGATGTAGTAGAGAAAGTATCAGTGAAACATAGAAGACAGGAGCAGGAGTAGGCCATTCGGCCCTTCGAGCCTGCTCCGCCATTCAACGAGATCATGGCTGATCTTAAAGTTCAGTACCCCGTCCCCGCCTTCTCTCCGTAACCTTTAATACCCTTATACTGAAGAAATAGATCTAATTCCCTCTTAAATAGATTTAATGAACCTGCCTCTACTGCTCTCTGTGGCAATGAATTCCACAGATTCACCACCCTCTGGGTCAAGAAATTCCTCCTCATCTCGGTCCTGAATGGTTTGCCTATTATCCTCAAACCATGGCCCCGGGTTTTGGATTTTCCCATCCTTGGAAAGGATCCATTCTGTCCAGTCCTGCCAGAATTTTATATGTCTCTGAGATCCCCTCTCAATCTTCTAAACTCCAGCGAGTACAATCCCAATTTGCGCAATCTTTCCTCCTAAGTCATTCCTGCCATTCCAGGTATCAGCCTGGTGAATCGCCTCTGCACTCCCTCCATTGCAAGAACATCCTTCCTTAGATAAGGTGACCAAAACTGCACACAATACTCCAGGTGGGGTCTCACCAAGGCCCTGTACAGCTGCAGTAAGGTATCCTTGTTCCTCGACTGAAACCCTCTTGATATGAAGGCCAACATACCATTTGCCTTTTTAACCGCCTGCTGTACCTGCATGCTCGCTTTCAGAGACTGGTGTACAAGTACCCCTAGGTCTCTCTGCACTTCCCCATCTCTTAATCTATTGCCATTCAAATAGTAATCTGCCCTCCGGTTTGTATGACCAAAGTGGATAACCTCACATTTATCCACATTGTAGTGCATTTGCCATGAATCTGTCCAGTCCCTCAATTTATCCAAATCACACTGGAGCTTCCTGACCCCCTCTTCCGTGCACACAACCCCTCTTAGCTTACTGTCATCTGCATATTTGGAGATTATTCCATCCAATCCCCTCATCCAGATCATTAATGTAAATTGTGAACAGCTGGGGTCCCAGTACAGATCCCTGTGGCACCCCACTGGTCACCGCCTGCCACTCAGAAACCAATAGGGCTGGTTGCTGTACACTCAAATCTGCTCTTTTGGGGGAAAAACTGAGTTGAATGATACAATGGCAACTCCGAGAAAGTATTTTTTCTTATAGCATTAATCTGGAAATGCACTGCTTCAATATTTGCAGCAGTCTTGATGAATAAACTACCGTACAAGATGGAATTTGAACATTAAAAATGTCACCCCAAAACAAGGGGTCGTCTTGTACAAGTATAAAATCCAAACCTTAATACCCCAAAACAAGGGGTCGTCTTGTACAAGTATAAAATCCAAACCTTAATATCCAGTGGTTCAGCATATCCACCATGGCGACGGAGAACAGCATAAAACACAAGGACAATTCCTACAGCCCTACTTCTAAATATTTTTGTACTGAAACTTGGATTTGGAAAACTCAATTAAGAATAATGTTAAAACAATAAAAATGTATTATAAATCAGTTCAACAAAACTTAAAATAACAGCACAAAATTATTATTCTCGACACCATGTTTGTTCCAGTAAAAGAATCAACGCCTAAGTTAAGACACCAGTGTTTACGTTACACCAGCTGAGAACGTTTGATGCATATTATGGTAGGTGATTGACAGTATTTTGCCATGACTTGAAATGAATTGGCTAAATTTTAAATAACCAAGACCACGACATCTAGTAGTGTGCTTAACAGCATCACTCCACTGGTCAGTGGGATGGTGGGTAAAGGACTATTGGGGCAGCAAGCTCTCAGTGGTAAATGCCAGACTTGGGGTAGTCTTATTCAGCAAGTATAGCTCAAAACCTACATTTTAAGTGGAAATTCCAGGGTAATACACCCAGTTGCCTTCAACGCTGACATACGCTAATAACCTATTGGAAGAAAGTTCAACATTGGTACTTTTGAGAAAAGCCTGGAATTCTGGCATTCGAGTGATCATTAATCTTCAAGTTTGTTGCAATACATTGGACATTTCGAGGAAACATAATTAATGGATAATAAACTAATAACTGCTGTCCATTCCCAAACATTTATGCCCCAAAGATGCAGCAGTTCTGTGCAGCAACAAAATAACTCCCATCAACAAATACTTCTCCCCTGCACCTCACTTCGAGGTGAATGTTCCAAGCTGCCCTCCATATTTATTACATTGTTGACAGAAGGCCACAAACTTTAACTTAGGAGTTGGGATGTTACAGTTGTATAAATCTTCGGTGAATCCACAATTGTGAGTATAATTTGGTACTTGGGAGTATAGTGCTGGTTGCCAGACAAAATTTGGGTTAAGAGGGTGCAGAAAAGATTCACAGGAACATTGCCTGGACTGGAGAGCTGGCAGGGTGGGGGAAGGTGCCCAAGGTGGGTAACCTATTGGGGTTTAAAAATTATGTGTGGCAGAGATAGTGGAGTCTTTTCCCCTAAAGTCTAAAATTAGAATGAGAGTGGGAAGATGTGAAGGGAAGGAGGGCTCTGAGGGGCAGATTGAAGGAGCTGCAAAAGGTAGAGGCAGGAAAAAAAAAATTCCAGCTATTTCCACAGAACGGGGGCTTGGAGTATTTCTCGCAAATTGAGATTTTCAGTAAATCAGCCACATTTTCTGCACATGGCATCAAGAAAAGAGATAAAGTGTTGATTTGTTTCTTTTTCCCCACTCAATATTGGCCTTGAAAGTTCATTTTATTTGTCATCTCAAACCTTGGATAGTGATTTGTGAATTCTACAAGAGCTACTTTAAGTCTGCCAAAAGGCCATAGTGCAGAGGTTGCCTGAACAAAGTTGAAGATATTTGGGCAAGTAGATGGATAGGATAGATTGAAGGATTTGGGCCAAGCACAGGCAAATGAAATTAGAGTAGACAGGCATCTAAGTCAACATAGATGAGTTGGGCTAAAGAGTCTGTTTCTGTGCTGTGCAAGACTACATAAAAAAAATAAACATTTAGAAACTCCAAGATTGAATGACCAGGGCAAACAGCTTCAGAACTTGCGAGTTAACCATAGTCCATGCTTACCTGAAAGGAAGCAGGGTGCATTGTTGGAAGTGTGCTGCTGGGGGGAGTGTCAGTGAAACTCACCCAGCTCTCTTGATTAGGAGGGGGAGAGTGGGCAGACCACATTCCATCACTAGCGGCTGAGCCTGGAATGGAAAAAGTAGAAATCATTATTTAGAAATAAGCACTGAAGACCAAAGTTTGAAGACAAAATATAAAAATAAAACATGGTGCAAGCCTGTCATTTTATAATTAAAATTCTACAACTGTACAAACTTAGGCGAGAGATCAGAACAAAACTAGACATGGCAAGCTGTGTAGAACTTTGGCACCATTAAAAAAAAAAGAATGTTTCAGTGATGTTTAACATGGTTTGGAAGTCAAAAAGGGTAATCTTATCACACACGCTATTTATAATTTCAATCAACTCAATTTTTCACTGGCAAACAACCTTGGAACATGCGAAATACAAGTAAATATCCCAGAATCTGAGTCAGCTCTTTCCTGCCAGATTCCGGATCAATGGCTTATTTGCTCTGCTCCTTTCTGGGGGCAGAGATCCTCCTTCTCCCTTTTAACATTAAAAAAATTACTTCCTTTCATAACTGTACCTCCCCTTCTAATTTTCCACACAACCCTCATGCTTCCAGGACAGCCAATTCATTACAAAGCTCTCCGCATCATTCAAATCATGTTGAATGACACCTCTCCTTTATTTAAAAATGTTCTTCTGGAATTTAGAAAACTAGGGGTATGGACCAGGTGCTGGTCAGTAGGACTAGGAGGGTGGGAATTTGTTTCGGCATGGACTAGTAGGGCCAAACTGGCCTGTTCTGTGCTGTATATAGTTATGTTTCTTTCCTTCCTCAACAGACCGAGCAATGTGTAGGCCAGGGTGGCATGGTTAGAACAATGCTGTTACAGCACCCGCAATCGGCTCCTGGGTTCTAATCCCACACTACAAGGAGTTTGTACGTTCTTCCCCCCTCTCTGCGTGGGTTTTCCCCGGCGTTCCAGTTTCCTCCCACCGTTCACAACATACCGGGGATTGCGGGTCAATTGGGTAGTATGGGCTCGTGGGCCGAAAGGCTAACGTGTGCTGATGGCTAATCCAATGCTGCCACCGTCAATGTGAAGGATGGGAGGAAGAACTTGGTTGACTGGAAAATGTATGAGATAGGGAGTGTTTACTTTTTTTAAAGTAGGAATATATAGGTCAGCACAACATTGAGGGCCAAATGGCCTGTACTGTGCTGTAGTGTCCTATGTACTACTGAGTAACATGTAAAAATAAAGAGTGAAATTAAAGCATGCTGGGGTAATAACTAGAAGTAACAGTCAATACTCTTCGTCACACACCAAGATCCCAAGGGTGCTGATTATAGTTTTATTCATGCTATGACAACTAAATCTCTACTCTCAACACTGACCAACCCAAGTGTTAAATTATTAGATGTTTAGCACAGTAACAGGCCCTTCCATCCCACGAGCCGTGCTGCCCAATTACACCCAGCTCGCTGACAACCCCGCAAGTTTTGATGGGTGGGAGGAAACGGGAGCACCTGGAGACATGGGGATGTCGTACAAACTCCTGAGAGGTAGCGCCGGATTCGAACCCGGGTCACTGGTGCTGAAGTAAATAGCATTATTGCTAACCCCATTACGCTTTCAAAATGAAACTCCACTTTATTCTTCCATTATTCCAAATGATACAGGACCCTAATTGCGGATGCTCCAAGTAATTGCAACTTGGAGCGAGTTTTAGATATCCACCACAATAACTTGCCAGATTGAAATCTACTGTATTCACTGGTCAAAACATGCAGGAAAAGAAAGTGGCACCTAAAGGTGGTAAATGGCTTCAGCATTTCAGCTTGGACCACAGAACAACATTATGTGCCAGTTGACTTTCTCTAGTTTCAACGTCCAGATCACGGTAATAATTTTATACATTCAAATACTTTACTGATCAAATTGACAAGTTCCATCTCTTGTTACAACCACTCAATGCTGGACCATCCTCTTCCAAAGAAAGCCCATGTCCCAAATTTTGCTCGGGGATTCCCTGCATTACCTCCACTCGGGTGCTGCTTGCTGTGTTTCCTCCAGGCGATTGGCGAAGATGGTGGCGAGTGATGAGGAGACACAACTGGGGAGACAGAATCCTGATGGAGTGGCTGTTGGGGGTGGGGGCGCGTTGCGGGAGAGAGAAACGAAAATTCAGGTCTTCAGAGTAGAACTGCATGAAAACAAAATCTGCGCTGGTACTTAATCTCTCTGTTCAGTTGATGTGACATGAAGCAACTAATTTTGTTCTCAAAACAATGAATTTTAAAAATATGCCTTCAGCAGTAACCTTGACAAATGACATGCAGCAATCTCATGATAATGGAATTGGACGGACAATACACAAGTTTAAACCACTTGGCAAATACCCAGACTGAATTCATCGTTTATATAAATAAAAAACAGTATTCTGATCTTTGGAATATTAACTATGATGGAGAAGGGGAAGTGCAGAAAGGAGAGAGAAATTGGCACAAACTGAAGAGAATGGATGGTTTCACAATACCTGTTCTGTTCCTGGCACTCGTGGTGCAATCACATCATGAGGCACACTGGTGGAGACCTTTTTAACTTGTGTACGGCTGGGAGGGGGAGGAATGACACTGGTGTACGTGCCCTGGCTATCAGGATCAGAATACATAGATGCACACCTCAGCTCCTGCTTATTCTCAGAAACTACAGACGTGTAATGGATCCTTCACTGTTGAGAAAAAATATCATTTAACCACAAGATGATGCCAGGGTGGAATAGCATTAGAACATTACAGCACAGTACAGGCCCTTCAGCACACAATGTTGTGACAATCTATTCAAACCCACTCAACAATCTAAACCTTCCCTACCTCACACCCATTACCCCCTATTTTTCTTACATCCAAGTACCTGTCTAAGAGTCATTTGAAACTCCTTACTGGACAGCCTCCACCACCACCCCTGGCAATGTATTCCAGGTATCCACTACACTCTGTAAAAAAAAAGATACCCCTGATATCTCCACTAACGTGTCCTCCCTTCAACTTGTACAGATGTTCTCTGGGTTTTGCTAATGTCACCCCAGGTGCTGGCTGTCTGTGGCCTCAATCTTGAAAATCTCAATTAAGTCACCTCTCATCTCTTTTATCTACAAAGAGAAGCTTGAAGCTAAACTACAATTATATTGCTGGAAAGATAAAACATACTATAGTAAAATCCCCTTTATCCGGAATTCAAGCAACTGACAATCTCATGCAACTTGCAAAAAAAATTATAGAATTGCAGAATTCTTCTCACTTTTAACATTTAAGAAGAATTTGGACAGGAACTCGGACAAGAATGATATGGAAGGTTATGGACTGGGTGAAGGTCATTGGGACTAGGCAAAACAAATGGTTTGGCACAGACTAGAAGGGCCAAAGGGGCCTGTTTCTGTGCTGTAGCCCGGACAAGAATGATATGGAAGGTTATGGACTGGGTGAAGGTCAGTGGGACTAGGCAAAACAAATGGTTTGGCACAGACTAGAAGGGCCAAAGGGGCCTGTTTCTGTGCTGTAGCCCGGACAAGAATGATATGGAAGGTTATGGACTGGGTGAAGGTCAGTGGGACTAGGCAAAACAAATGGTTTGGCACAGACTAGAAGGGCCAAAGGGGCCTGTTTCTGTGCTGTAGCATTCTATGGTTCTAAAACAGGTTAAAAAAAACACACACACGGGAGTTTAAAATTGGCAAACTAACTGCGAGGGGCGCCAATGACATAATACACAATCTCAAGCAACCGGAAAATTCACTAACCTGGCATCTACAAATCTCCACTGGGGTTTACTGTACTTTGATATTATGATAATATTAACTTTTTTTAATATACATAATCGTCATTGCTGCCTGACCCTGCTCAACATTTGGATACAAGTTTTTGCGTAAAAACATTTTATGGGGAAGAGGGACAGGTAGTTTAAAAAAACATTTTTGTGCACATGAAATCATACAAATGTACTCACAAAAATGGATCTTTATTAGCCCCTCCCCATGCCACCCCATTTAATCCTATTTGCCTGCACCTCTGTACTTCTTTCCCATCCTTTAATAGTATCTGCCTCCTCTACTTCCTTCAGCAGCTCGCTCCAAATATTTACCATCTCCTGGAAAAAAGTGCCCTTTTTTTCCCACTACTTTATTTATTCGTTCAACAGGTTATTACATACAGTAAAAAAAAAGTACATATTGTGAACAATAAAAAAAAAATTTATATAAAAAAGAAGAGAAAAAAAAGAAACCCCCTCCCCCTCTCAGCCAGCTCTCTTCAGGAGAGCCAAAAAGAAAAAAAACCTAAAATATATTTACTAAAATCTAATCAAAGTAAATTTAAATGTAAATATTCTGAAGGGATATTTAAGAAAAAAAAGAATAATTATCAAGAAAACATATGTGATTTTTTCCATTACCAAACAAGTTTTCATCCATTTTTCCATGTACTTGCTATACATTTTTTTTGCTACAGATAAAGATAAATATACAAAAGCAATCTGAAATTTATCTAATCCCAAATGTTTCAAAGGCTTCAACTTACCCAACAAAAATATTGCCGGGTCTAAAAGTATTTTAATCTTATACAAATGTTCCAAAAACAATTGAATTGCTTTCCAAAAAGATTGTATATGTGCACATAACCAAACAGCATGAAAAAAAGTTCCAACCGAATTACCACATCTAAAACAAGAATCTGATTTACTAAAACCATTAAAAAAAAAACTTTTCAGGTGTTAATACAATTGATGTAAAAAATTGTAATTAACCATTGCATAATGAACATTTATCGATCTAGTAACTATCATAACAAATATCTAACCAGTCATCCTCGGGAAAAATAACATTAATATCTTTTTCCCATTTAATTTAGATCTATCCCATCCCTTTTTTTCCATACTCTCCTGTAGTATTTGGTACATCAATTAAATATATCCCTTCTTTGGTACAATCACAAGTAAAGATTCAAATTTAGTCAATTTAGGTAAAGTCATATCTCTACCAAATATTTGTTTTACTGAAGATCAAAGTTGATAATAAACGAATAAAGAATTCTCATTAATACCAAAATCTTCCCTCATTTGATTAAAGGATAAAAATTTACCTTCTTTAAAACAATCCCCCCAAGTTTTTTATACCTTTAGATTTCCAATGTAATAAACATCGATTATGCATTGAAAAAGGAATAAGTTGATTATTATATAGTCAATAATTTACCCTTAGAACCTATCATTCTATTTTTCCTCATCCATAACTTCACTAAATGCTTTAATATAGGCACATTATATTGTTCTAATAAATTTAAATTCCACCGAAACAAAAACTTATGCATTTCAAATTCAAAAATATTCGCCATTTCAATTTTAGCCCAACTAGGGGGCCGTTCCAAATCCATTAAAGAACTAATAAATTTAAATTGAGCAGCCTCATAATAATTTTGAAAATGAAGTAAGCGTAATCCTCCTAATGCATATTTCCAAGTTAATTTATTCAAAGCTACTCTCGGAAATTTACCTTCCATAAAAATTCCCTAACCATTTTATTTAAATCTCGGAAAAAATTCTTATTAAGTAAACATGGAATTGACTGAAACAAATATTGTATACATGGAAAGATATTCATTTTAATTGTATTTATTCTTCCAATTAAATTTATAGGAAGATCCTTCCACTTAATCAAATCAGCTTTGATCTTTTTCATTAACAGTATATAATTTAAATAAAGATTGATAGTCAACATCCACATTTATACCCAAATATTTAATTCAATCAGTCCACTTCAAATTAGAAAAAGGTGCCCCTTAAATTTCTTCCTTTTCAGCTTGAAACTCTCCAGTCTTGCAGTGGTGGGTTGGGGGAGAGAAAAGACTAATCCATCTATGCCTCTCAATTTTTAAAATCTTTTATTACATTGTGTATTGTTGCCAATCTGATGGAGGTAATTGTGCATTATCCATTTATGAAACTGTTTCAGGGCAAGCTAATATGTGCAAATGCCAACAGTGTTAAATCCTACCTAGACCCAAACTTTTGAAATTGCAGAGTATAGTCAAGCGCCAGGAAACCCTAGGGCAGCATCCCAGACGTCAGAGTTCATCACTCCAGTCTTTTTCTATGGGTTCCAATGGTTGGTTTTAAGGTAAACAATTTGACATGTACAGGTTGAGCCTTAATTTGAAGTCTAACACTAAACTTAGTTTTATAGACACTGTATATTACAAATTCTTCTTTTACCAATATAGTTTATCAAGTTGAGAAATTAAGCACTGAAATACATTTCTTCAATCTCTCCCCATTTCAATTCAATTTTCTCCTTTTCAACAGTTGCATTACTTAAAAAAGAGGGATTGAGAATCTGTAGGTAGAACTTAAAAGAAAAATGCCACCCTTCTCATGTGGAAGATCTGCCAAGAACACGTACAACATGCACAATGGCGATGGTGCCTGTGCTTCGCAGTAGCAGCCATGAGGGGTTGCAGACTCCAGGAGAGCAGACCAGCACAGGGCACCAGAAATGGGGAGAACACTCCCCGTTGAGAAGAAGCATGTGAGTTGAGCCTACAGATTGGTGACCACAGCAGCAGACCAGGGAGAGCCTCAGTGGCTGAGGGACCCACAAAGGCTACAGGTGACACACAGACAGGGGAACCTGCATGGGCTGTGGGCTGCTGGAGACTGGCTCATGGGAACCGGGTATCAGAACTAGGATTTGAGAGGGTGAATGAGGGCAAGAAGGGCTCCTGAAAGGCCTCAGGCACTAAAGGTTTCCCCGATAGTGTTGGAAGTTCAGATCTGGAGCTCAGGTTCCCGATGAATCAAATAGGAGTCTGTGTGGCTGCAGGACTGCAGGAAGTGAATCCATCAACACTCAGCAACTCTCTTTTGGTATCATGGCTGCCAGGCTCATGACAGCTCTATTTGCCTTACGACAGACATGATATACTTTAAATGTACTATCATATGACAATGAAAGGAATCTTGAACAACATGTACAAAGCCCTTCAAACCTACTCTATAATTGGAACAAGTGTGGCTAATTTTCCAGTACTAATTGTTCAATGCCCAGAAATCTAGAGATTCAGTTTGAATGGAACTGAAGAGATGAAGCATCCACAATCCCCATCCCCCCACCGAGTAGGGTGGGAGTAGGGTCAGAGTCCTACTTCATCCAAGTCCTAAAATACCCACACCTCATCCTGAATCCATGGTTGTAGATGCTTCAGCCAGTAGAAATACACTCCCTCCAATCAACTTAGTAAAGCAATTGTACATCTCATTCTTCTAAGCATTAGACCAGTTTACTCAATCCATGTGCATTAAGAATTCACCAAATCTAGCACGAGTAATATTGTTATGTACTTGTGTTGTTTTTTTAATATAAACGGGGGGGGGGGGGTTTAAAAAACAGGATTTAGGTGAACACGCACATCGAAGATAGAAAAAGTACAGTGAACTCTTCACTGGGTTCCCTCTTGCTTTCTGGTGTTTTCTTGTACGAGGGGAGCCAGAAACACAATAAATAATTTCTATTCTTCTCCATCCCCCTCAATATTCCAAGAAATGGCACCTTTTCTTTCTTTTTCATCTGTTCTTAAATTTTCTGCTTAGCACCTTCCTGGTGAACCACAACACTTTTAATTTTATAGAACACAAAAAGGGCCTTCACTTTGTTCTTACGACAATAAATCTACTCCACAACAATCAAATTTTTTCCCTACCTCACACCCACAACCCTGTTTCTTCTACATACATGTGCGTATCCAAGAGTCTTTTAAATGTCCTTAACATTTAGCCAGTAACGATCCTAACGTCTGTTAAGCTCTTTTCTACCATACAGAGCCACAAGAATCCCTCTCAACATATCTGCATCTGCCCATTTGACCTTCCATCAATCTGTGTTTTCGATATCAACGTCGCTCTCAATTTGGAGAGATACATGCAGACCCTGCATTATGACCATTTGAGTTGTGGAAATCTGCTCTTCTAGAATTTAAAAAATACCCAAATATCTGAGGTATGAAATAAGATTAGCACTCAGAATGTGTCAATTTTCATTTTAATTCAGTTCACATTTTCTGGGTCAAAACCACATTACGCATTATGGAAAACCGTGATGGGACTGTTGGGAACACAACCCTTCCTCGTAAGGCAGGATTAACCTACATTTGGTAGAAATACTGGGCGCAGTAGGAGACACAGCACTCCTTTCCAGAGTTCTAGCTCCCAATCCAACTACCGACGGCTCTGAACGGCATTTAAATGGCCTGCTAAAGGAGCCAACTGGTTTATTTTAAAGTCTTGCAACTGGATTCACTTCTAGCAGTCCTGGAGTTTGAATTTCCAATGTGATTTTGCAGCAAAGAGTTGTTATTACGTGACCGGTTTGACATCTGCAAAGTTCAGAGAAAGGGTGAGAGCTGAAACACTCACTTTGTTCTTACGACAATGAAGAAACTGCTAAGGATTTTCACCACTCTATCACCATTTCAGGTTTATTTTATTTTCCCCTTGTGTTAGGTCTGCTTTGTTCATGAATGAGTGAGACAAACACCAGGCTGAGTCGAAATCAGGGTTCTTTGTTCTTTATTACCGGATTGTAACACTTGCGACTAACCATGTTAGTCGGAGAATGCATTCTGCCGTTATCAGCAAAATGGTGATTTTTTATACCCTTGGATACATGCTTAGAACATCATCATATCATTACTTGTCCAATGACTAAAACTGTTGCTATCCTTTCCCTGCTAGCTTCCTGCCTCTCAATCCATCAATGTCTCTCTTATCTTGTAAGTACAAGGATGCATTCACATCTTGTTACAGCCCTGTACAGGGTAACTCCTTACACATTCCCATCTCATGATGTTTTACCTTACACTTGTGGAAGCATTACATGCCAAACAGATGGAGCTCTACAGTCGATAGATACCCATTCATCTCAATCTCCATATACCTTCCACTGAACAGAAGATAACTTTTCTTTCCTCACCTAATAACCCATTTTTAAATGTGCTCTGCATCAGCTTAATTTACCCTTTCTGTGAAACATTTCACTGCCTCCAACTTCTGCTCAAAATGTTTCTTCCAGTGTCTTACACATTTGCGTTTTTATGTGAGGAGACAACCGACATTGTCATTGTAAGTCATCTGACAAGGCCTCCCATGGTGGGCTCAACCAGAGGATACAAATGATGAGGTCAATGTGAATTGGTAGTTTAGTTTCAGAAATGGCAGCCCCACAGAAGACAGGGGGTAGAGGTGGAAGGGTGTTATTCTAGCTGGAAGCCTGTGACCAGTGGTGTTCAGAAAAGATCAGTTTTGGGACCTCTGTTATTTGTGATGTATAAATGACCTGGATGAAAACATAGCTGGGTGGGTTAGTATATTTGCAGATGATACAAAGATTGGTGGAGCAGTGGATCATGTTGAGGGCTTTCAAAGAATACCAAAAGATATAGACAGATATGGGTAGAAAAGTGGCAGATGAGAGTTTAATCCAGACAAATGTACACTTTGGGAGGGCAAATGTAAGGAGACAGCATACAATTAATGACAAGACTTTTAAAAGCATTGACGTACTGAGGGACCTCAGAGTTCAGGTCCATTATTGAAAGTGACCACACATAGTGTGGTAAACCAGGCAAAGAGTATGCTCGCCTTGATTGAATACAAAAGAAAGTTATACTGAAGCTTAGGAAAAAAAATCTTCAGTTAGGCAGCATTTGTAATACTTTGTGCAATTCTGGTTACCACATTACAGGAAAGATGTCTTAGAAAAGAGTGCACAAGAAACTTATCAAGATGTTGCAAGGATTAGAGGGCATGATCAACAAGAAGATATTGGACAAACTTGGGTCGCTTTCTCTGGAACAGAGCGAAGGGTGACCTGATAAAAGTTTTTCAAATTGATAGAGTAATCAGTCAGATTCTTTTTTGCCTGGGTAAAAATCTCACGCATTAGTGAGTTCACGTTTAAGGTGAGGCAAGCAAGTTTATAGATGTGGGAGGTGCCAGGAATAGTGCTGGAAGCAGATAAAATAGTGTTCAAGAAAGAAACCTAGGAAATAGAAGCACATAGATCAGGAACAGTTTTAGTTTAAATTGACCCACAGGTCTGCAGCAAACATAATGCCCAAAGGACCTGTTCCTACGCTGTACTGTTCTATAAAACACTCATCAAGACCTTCATGTCAAAATAAAATTAAAAATTTTACATTTAGACATACAGCATGGTAACAGGACCTTTCAACCCAAAAGCCCATGTTGCACATTTGACCTACACCCCCGGTACATTTTGAACAATGGGAAGAAACCCAGAGTGCCCGGGGAAAACCCAAGCAGTCAAGGGGAGAACGTAGAAAGACCTTGCAGAGAGCGCCAGATTTGAATCTTGGTCGCTGGTACTGTAACAGTGTTGAGCTAAACAGTTTAACTTGCACTATACCATTCACGCATCATTCCTCTTTTACTTCACCTACAATCGACTCTCACATGGAAAAAACATTTTTGTTTTTATATTTATGCCTCTGAGGTTGAAATTTTCTTTAGCCCCATAAGCTCTAAAATTTCTGGGCTACATTTTTATCTACTTGATCATCCAAAGCTTCATCATTCCATTTGTTAACATAGAATGTTGCAACACAGTACAGAAACTTCAGCCCATGATGTCCTGCCAACCTATGTGAACCTCCTCCTCGCAATCTAATCTTTCTCTACGTCACACCATATCCCTCTATTTTTCTTACATCCCCGAGCTTAAGTCTATTGAATGTTGGTATTGTACCAGCCTCCACCCTGCCTGCAATGCATTCCAGACACCCACCACTGGGTCAAAAAAAACCTAAACTCTCCATGTTCCTTCTATTGTCACCATGAGCATTGCCCAACACCCCTTACAATGAGAAAAAGCAAGAGAGAGCAAAGAAAAAACTTATGAAATCACTTTTAACAGATGACCTCTTGTATTTGCTATTGTCACCCCAGCAAAAAGGTGCTGACTGCCCACCCTATCTAGACCCTCTATTAATTCACTTCTCATACTTCATTGCACCAAGAGAAGCCCCCTTGGTCAACCTTTCCAGGCAGCATCCTGGTAAATCTCTTCTGCATTCTGCATGGGCAGCACATATAGTGTAAAGCTGCTACAGTGTCAGGACCCGTGTTCCAATCTAACACTGTCTTTAAGAGTTTGTATGTTCTCCCTGTGTTTGTGTGGGCTCAGGTTCCCTTCTACCATTTGAAATGTACTGGGGGTGTAGGTCAATTGGGCGGCACGGGCTCGGAGGCCAAAAGGACTGGTCACTGTTTTTTTTATGTCTAAATTTAAAATTTTAAATCCTCTCCAAAAGTTCCACATCCTTCCTGTAATGAGGCGCCCAGAACTGAGCACAATACTTTAAAATGTGTTCTAAGCAGACTTTATTATAGAGCTCCAATCTCTCACATATACCTAATGAAGGCTAGCACACCATATGCTTTTGAGGCAACTTTCAGGGATCGATGGGACTTTGGCAAAGGGTCCAGACTCGAAATGCTAGTTTTCCTTTACTTCCTGTGGATGTTGCGTGAGCTGCAGGGGTTCTCCAGCGCATTTATAGATTGCATTTGAGCCCAGTATTTGCAGACTTTGACTTAACTCCACCCTCAGGTTTAATCTTCTAATTTAAAGTGCATCCTTTCACTTTCCCAGATTGAACTCAATTTGTCACTTCTCCACCCAACTCTGCATCCTTGTCTATTTATCTGTTGCAACCGACAATTGTAGTTTTATTTCATTCATAGTGAAAATAACTGTTATAAACAAATATTAAAGTAATATGGCCCTTTAATGCTAATATTTCTAAACATCCTATTTCAATCATATTACTCAAAAGTATTCAACATGGCAGTTGATCCAAGAATTGAGAAATGATCACATCATCTTTCCAGGAAAGGAGCACACCACAGTATACAACCTTCTAATCCAAACTCAAGAACTTGTGCTTTCACATCTACCTGAAAGAATAGTCCAAAAACAACAGGAGGCATTTAATACAACATGAAAGAATTTGTCTATTGAAAGACAGAAATACCTGGCACTTGCAGAATCATCGAAAGTTTACAAGGTGGAAGGAAGCCATTCAGTTGACTTCATACAATACTTATCCAATTCCTCAAGAGTTGCCCCCTCTTGATGCTATTTGACTATCAACCAGCGTTCCATCTCCCTTTGTTCATTTCATATTCACTATCTGGTTTTACCCATCAGGTTTCTTTTATTGTCATGTATAATAAATTGAAGATGTAACATACATGATATACTTAAAGTTAAACGCAAAAGTCTGCAAACACCAGGGTTGAAGTAAAAACAATGCTGGAGCAACTCAGCTGGTCAAACAGTGCACTTTATACACCATTTTTGATGGCATACAAGACCCCAAACAAATGGCTTAAAAATATCCCCAAAGTCTTGTATGCAAAGTTGAAATTAGGGTGATAATGGAAACTACAACAGAGATCATCGTTGCTGTGTGGATCACTAGCATCTGTCATCTATCGTGGGGGGCTGGTGGTGGACTGTTGGGAGGCTCTCCCAGCGGCCCACTGTTGGTCACCGCACAGGACCCACCACCTCCCATCCCCCAGCTGCCCGCCACCAGTCCACACACTGATCCCACTGCCCTGCTTCCCCACCAGTCCCCACAATGATCCCATTGCTCCGCTTCCCTGGCCACCCCATCCCGGGAGAGAGCGGGGCAGTGGGACCAGTGTGAGGACCAACAGCGAGCCGCCAGGAGAGAGCAGGATCACATGCCCATGGGTCTTGTATGCCATCAAATATGGTAGCAAAGATAAAGATACATACCAACATTGCATGCTTGAGTCCTTCATCAAGGTATTAAAAAAATGTCAGCAGGCACCCAAACAAAAAATAAGGCAGACAAAGAATCACACCTTATCACCCACCAGCCTCTGTCTGGAATTTCTTTAATATTTCTCTACACTTCCAATCTCTCCCTTCCCAACTGACTCCATCTGCCCATCAAACTCCCCTTATCCAGTTTCAACAGCTACAGTCTCTTGCTCACCCCTTCTTCTTATTACCATATAATGGCCATCTCCTTTCTACAATCTCAGAAACTAGTCCACTACCACTCTGCATCCATAGAGGTTGCCTGATCCAGAGTTCTTCCAGCAGTTTGTGTCTTTGCTGTACCACTCCTTTAACTTCCGAGAACAAAATGTTCCTCCCCCTTTCCACAGGGACTTATTTCTCTTTTCTATGATAGCATTTTCACCAACTTCACCCGATTGTGCATTTCATATCCCAACCACACACTGCATGAAACTTTTCTCTCATATCACAGACAGTGGTATGCAAAGGTTTGGGCATCCCTTGTTAAAATTTATGTTACTGTACATAGTTAAGTGAGCAGAAGATGAACGGATCTTGAAGTTAAAGATGACACATTCTTTTCAACATTTTAAGCAAGATTAGCGTGTTATTTTTGTTTTGTATAATTTTAGAGTGGGGAAAAAAGGAAAGGAGCACCATTCAAAAGTGTGGGCACCCCAAGGGATTTGAGCTCTCAGATAATGTTTTTCAAGGGCTCAGACCTTAATTAGCTTGTTCACAGTCATTGTTAGGAAAGGCCAGGTGATGCAAATTTCAAAGCTTTATAAACACCTCGATGTCTCAAATCTTGTCTCAACAATCAGCAGGCCACGGGACTCCTCTAAGCAGCTGCTAAGCCCTCCGAAAATTAAAATAAATGATGCCCTCAAAGCAGAAGGGTAGAAGAAGATAGCCAAGTGCTTTCAGGTAGCTGTTTCCTCCGTGTAATTAAGAAATGGCAGATAACAGGAATGGTGGAGGTCAAGTTGAGACCTAGAAGACCGAGAAAACTTTCCGAGAGAATTGCTCGTCGGATTGCTAGAAAGGCTAATCAAACCGCTCCCCCCCCCCCCCCCCCCCCCACCCCTGTATGACTGCAAAAGATCTTCAGGAAGATTTAGCAGACTCTGGAGCGGTGGGGGCACGGTTCTACTGTGCAGCAACACCTGCACAAATATAACCTTTATTGAAGAGTTATCAGAAGAAAACCTTTCCTGCGACCTCACCACAAAATTCAAAAGGAACATCTAAACAAGCCCGATGCATTTTGGAAACAAGTCCGGTGGAATGATCAAGTTAAAAATAGAATCTTTTGGCTGCAATGAGCAAAGGTATGTTGGGAGAAAAAAGGTGCAGAATTTCATGAAAAGGACACCTCTCCAAATGTGAAGCACAGGGGAGGATCGATCAAGTTTCAGCCAGTGACATAGGGAACATTTCACTGGTGGAGGGAAGAATGAATTCAATTTAAAAACCAGCAAATTCTGGAAGCAAACTTCACGCCATCTGATATAGATAAAAAAGAGCTGAAGATAAAGGGGATGGCTTCTACAATAGGATAATGATCCTAGGCACACCTCAACATCCACAATGGACTACCTCAAGCTGAAGGTTTTGCCATGGCCCTCACAGCTCCCTGACCTAAAAATCTGTGGAAAGACCTTAAAAGAGCAGTGTATACAAGATGGTCAAGAATCTCACAGAACGGGAGGAGTCACGTGATGGAGTAGTGGCCGGACGGTGAACTCCAGCCCTCTCCAGAAAAGTCGGGAAAAACAAAGAAAAACACAAAGGCACAGAAATAAAAGTTACAGAAAAGTGAGTATAAAGGTGGAAAGAAGATGGCGAGAAAAAAAGAAAAATCGAAAGCAACGGTAAGAAGAGAGGAAGAGAAGACAAAGGAGGAAAAAGGTGAAGGCCTTACCTGTCCGAAGAGGCCCGCTGTGGAGAGAGGAGCCCACTACCTCAGGTCGGTAGAAAAAGAACTACAACAATGGCTCGCTGAGCCGAGTAAAAATGCGCAACCGCGCATGAAAAAAAACACACCGACGGGAGGGGTGACCAGCTGGGGAGTCGATCTCCACAGCCGGCAACGACAGCTGCAGAACACCTGCAGCAAGAGGAGAACACAGAAGACAACGAAAACAAGAAAGAAGAGAAGAAAAGGGCAACAAAGAAACAACAGATGGCCAACCCAGAGGAAGAAGAAGAGGAAGAGGAAGAGTACAGTGAAATAGAAGAAGAAGGGAAAGGCAAGATAAAGGATATACTTGCTCTTATTAAAGGATACATGGAGTCATTTAAAGAATGGCAAACACAGGAATTTAAGGATTTAAGAAAAAGAATAAACAACACAGAAGAGAAAATAAATAAAATGGAGATGACCTTAACAGAAATGGGAAAGAAAATGGACAAGATGGAAGAGCGGGCAGTAGCAGCAGAAATGGAGGTAGAAGACTTAAAAAAGAAATTGGAGGAATCTAATAAAAAAACTAAAGAGACACAAGAACTACTAGCTCAAATAATAGATACAATGGAAAACTATAACAGAAGAAATAACATAAAGATAGTGGGCCTTAAGGAAGATGAAGAAGGCAACAATATGAGGGAGTTTATAAAAGAGTGGATCCCTAAGACCCTAGGATGTCCAGAACTACAGCATGAAATGGAAATAGAAAGGGCACATAGAGTATTGGCCTCTAAACCACAACTACAACAAAAACCAAGATCTATTGTAGTAAAATTCCTAAGATATACTACAAGAGAAAAGGTACTGGAGAAGACAATGGAAAAAGTAAGAGAGGGCAACAAACCACTGGAGTATAAAGGGCAAAAAATCTTCATTTATCCAGATATAAGTTTTGAACTCCTAAAGAAGAGAAAAGAGTTCAATACAGCAAAGGCGATTTTATGGAAGAAAGGGTATAAATTTATACTAAAGCATCCAGCGGTATTGAAAATATTTATTCCAGGACAACAAAACAGACTATTCTCGGATCCAGAAGAAGCACGAAAATTTGCAGAACAATTACAAAAATAGACTGAGGGAGGAAGACGGGTAATGAGAGTAAAAATGATCACGATTGATATGTATGCGGGTAAAGAGGTATAAGAGTGAATAGAGACAATGAGCATACATGAATGTATCTGTACTTAGAGGAAAATATAGATAGTATAGACAAGAATTAATAAGGGAAGGTAATGGAATAGAGAGAATAAGGAGGGAATTAAAAGAGTGACCTTTGTGACATATGAAAAGTGAAATCTTTTCTGGGGGAGGCGGGGTGGGGGGAAATAGCGGTCACTGCAAAATCAGTTGACGCTTGCGAGTGGATTCGCAAATCCAAATGGAGAGGGGAGATGTGGTTGTCCGACAAGGGATAAAGGACAACTCAGGAGGTGAAGGGGAGATTGGGGATAAATAAGATAGAAATAGGAGAATAAGGAAAATGTTGGATGTTGTAGGAATGTTGTCTTATAAAGAGTTGAAAATAAGAAAACAGAAATGGAAAAGGAGGAAAGGTAATGATGGAAAAACGGAAAGAGAAGATAAACAAAATATAAAAGGGCTACGCTGAACTATATGTCTTTAAATATTAATGGAATACATAACCAAATTAAAAAGGAAGAAACTACTAAATTTAAATGAATAAATGTATTCCATTAGAAAAAAATAACAGATAGGTTAAGAAATAATATTGAAATATTCGAGCAAGTATAGGAGCCTTACATTAAATACAATAGCGAAAACCTACCGGGGACAAACAGTACCTAAGTTGATGGAAGGAGAAGGAAAGAAAAGAATGGACTCAGTAGAATTTCTGGTGTAATTTTGTTGAATGACAACATTGTCTGACTGGCTTAATGCAACCTAGATTGTATACCTAAAATGGATGAGAGGGGGGGGGTGGGGGGGTGGTTTGGGAGGAAAGGGGGGGGGGGGGGGAGAGAAAAAGTCACTGTATATGTGTGAAAAAGAAATAGTGTATATCATGGCTAATGTGATTTATGGTGTGAAAAATAAAAAATTAAAAAAATTAAAAAAAAAGAATCTCACAGAACTAGAAGCCTTTTGCAAGGAAGAAGGGGTGAAATATGGGGAATATAGAGATTACAAAAGGTGTAGTTTTAAGGCTTTTGAAGAATATAAAGGTGGATAAGTCTCTGGGACCAGACGGGATCTTCCCCAGGACATTGAGAGAAGTGAAGGAGGAAATAGCAGAGGCTCTGGCGGTAATTTTCCAAATGTCATTAGATATGGGGATAGTGCCGGAGGATTGGCGCATTGCGCATGTGGTTCTGTTATTTAAAAAGGGTTCAAGGAGGAAGCCTGGCAACTATCGGCCTGTAAGTTTGACGTCTGTGGTAGGTAAATTAATGGAGAAAATTCTTAGAGATAGTACTTATAAACATCTGGATAGATAGGGTCTGATCAGGAGCACTCAACATGGATTTGTGGGAGGAAGGTCATGTTTGACCAATCTGATTGAATTTTTTGAAGAGGTGACTAGGAATGTGGATGAGGGTAGCGCAGTGGATGTTGTCTATATGGACTTCAGTAAGGCCTTCGATAAGGTACCACATGGAAGGTTAGTTAGGAAGGTGCAGTCTTTAGGTATAAATTTTGAGATAGTCAAATGGATTGAACATTGGTTGAAAGGGAAAGGCCAGAGAGTGGTAGTGGATAATTGTCTGTCAGGTTGGAGGCCGGTGACCAGTGGTATGCCTCAAGGATCTGTATTGGGCCCATTGTTGTTCGTTATTTACATTAATGATCTAGATGATGGGGTGGTGAATTGGATTAGTAAATATGCAGACGATACTAAGATAGGTGGAATAGTGGATAATGAAGAAGGTTTTCAAGGATTGCAGAGGGATTTGGGCTGCTTAGAAAAGTGGGCTGAAAAATGGCAGATGGAATTTAATGCTGATAAGTGTGAGGTGCTTCATTTTGGTAAGAAGAATCAGAATAGGACATACGTGGTAAATGGGAGAGCATTGAGGAATACAGAGGAGCAGAAAGATTTAGGAGTAAAAGTACATCGTTCCCTGAAGGTAGAAACTCACGTGAATAGGGTGGTGAAGAAGGCTTTTAGTATGCTGGCCTTTATCAATCATTGCATGGAATATAGGAGTTGGGAGGTGATGTTGAGATTGTATAAGACGTTGGTGCGGCCTCATTTGGAGTTCTGTGTGCAGTTCTGGTCGCCTAATTATAGGAAGGATATAAACAGAGTGGAGAGAGTGCAGAGAAGGTTTACCAGAATGTTACCTGGGTTTAAGCATCTAGAGTATAGGGAGAGATTGGACAGATTAGGTCTTTATTCTTTGGAGCGTAGAAGGTTGAGAGGGGATTTGATAGAAGTATTTAAGATTATGAAAAGGATAGACAGAGTGGATGTGGATAGACTATTTCTGTTAAGAGGAGGAAAGATTAAAACAAGAGGACATGAGTTAAGAATTAAGGGGCAGAGGTTTAGAGGTAACATGAGGGGGAACTTCTTTACTCAGAGAGTGGTAGCCGTGTGGAATGAGCTTCCGGGAGAAATAGTGGCGGCGGAGTCAATTGTATTATTTAAGAAAAGGTTGGACAGGTCTATGGATGAGAAGAAGATGGAGCGTTATGGGCATTGTGCAGGGAGGTGGGACTAGAGAGGGGTGTTTGGTTCGGTGCGGACTAGAAGGGCCTAATGGCCTGTTTCCGTGCTGTAATTATTATGTTATGTTATATGGTAAGGGTATCGAAAACAAGAGGACAAAAGGAAAAGCATTTGATATCTGAATCACACTGACAAAAGCGGTGGTGGTGGAATCAAATGACTACATTTAAAAAGCATTTGACAAATATTAATCAAGGCGTGGAATGGGGCAAATGAGATTAGTGTAAATGGGAAAAAAGGTCAGCAGGGAGGTGGTGGGACGAAAGGCCTGTTTCTCTACGGTCTAACTATGGCAATGTAACACAGCAATCAGCATTTCCAAATTGCTTCTCCACAATAATCTATGAACACTGCACATTCTGAAATCAAGTAATTTATTTGCCAAAACAATCTATTGGAGAAACTGAGCAGGTCAAGCAGCATCAGAGAAAGAAAACACCTCAACATTTTGGAGTCCGAGCCCTTTATCAATACTTTTCTCCCACTGATGCTGCTTCAATATGCTGTGTTCCTCCAGTTTTTGCTCCAGATTCTAGCATCTGAAATCTCACGTCTCTCCACGTACTGAGTTATTACAGACAATTGTTATTTTTGAGCTTGCTGATTAAATCAAGTTTGCTATTTGTTCAAGCTAAATCGGAATGTGGTGAACCAGATTTTATCCTTTGGTGTTAGAAATGGACATGCTGGTAACCTTGGTCTTAATTGAATGGCTTCTGCCATCCAATCCTTCGACTGGTTCTCTGTATTACTACGGTCTCTGCTTTGTAGTTTGCTCCTTTAGCATCTTCATATAGGCGAAGCTGCCGGTGGTGATGGTGGTGGGGTGGGGGGGAGGGAAAACAGGATAAGCAAACAGACTGACCCAATATTACAGATGGACAGCAGATATAGACAAAGAAATCATTTTTTTGTTTTTAAAAAGTTTTTATACATACACCATGGTGCACAAGCCCATGCCATCCAAATTCTCCAATTAATCTACAACCACCCCCCCCCCCCCATACATTTTGAAGGGAGAACACTGGAGGAAGCCTAGACAGATTCAGGGAGAATGCGCAAACTCCTTGCAGACAGTACAGATTTTGAGTTACCTTAAGTAATGTTCAAAATAGAGTCCAGATGGCTACAGTGTGGCTGGACAGAAAAATGAGGTGCTTTTCTTCAGACTTGCGTTGGAGTGGAGGAGGCTACATACCAATAGGCTAGAGTGGGAAAGGGTTGGAAAATTAAAGACACGTGCAACAGAAATACTCTGTCATTGCTGCAGTTTGAATGCAGCTATTCAACAAAGTTGTCACTCAACCTATATTTAGTTTCTCCAATGCAAAGGAAACATTGTGAACACCAAATGCAATACATTAACCCCAAGCCTATTACAGCGCCAGCGACCAAGGTTCAAATCTGGCAGTCTGTATGTTCTCCTCATCACCTGTGTGGGATTTTCCCAGGTGCTCAGATTTCCTCCCGCGGCAGGACCAGCGAATTGGGCTCACTGGCTGAAGGACCCCTGGAGGATGCGGGCTGCTCTGCTAGAGACCTGCAGCAGAAAGACACACACAGGCTGCAGGCTACTCAGGACCCAAGGTCGAAGTTTTTGGAACTGGGATTAAAGAGGATGCCAAGAGCAAGAAGGGCTCCTGAAGGGCCTTCCTGATCGTGGTGGAGCTTTGGATCTGGAGCTCAGGTTGCCAATGGATGGAACAGAGTCTGTGCAGCTTTAGAGATTGCGTGAGGGCTGGAGGAAAATCCAAGGACAGCCTGAAGAGACTTTTTTGCTTTTCTGTGGCGCCAAGCAATACTAATGGCAACTGTCTGCCTTATGGCAGGCAAAGAAAAATGTCTTATGTTACATTTTCTGCATTATTACATGGCGATAAAGGAATCTTGAAAATATACCCAATTTCATCACAAGCTCTGACCATCTGTCTGTTGAAGATGTCTATGCACTGCCTCTCAAATTTAACCACATTAGAAAAAATCAATGGCAGACCTGACTTCCCAGAATGTCGTGTGGCAGAGGAATTCCTCTATGAATGCTCCATGCATGCATCCGGGCACACAGCCCTTTCTCTTCTGCATGGAATTCCGCGAAGGCAAGTCCACCATCGCTTCCCCCCCCACGGTAGTTATAAATTGTACGTGTTGGTGCTACCAACTTTCTCATTCTATACAAATTGTGCGCTACAGTGCTACAAACTTTTCCACCCTGTTTAAAAATTGTCCGCTATTGCTATTTATTGCTAGCACTTTCCCACGGTCCCTTACAAAGTATTATATAGGTCGGCATAACAACAGGGGCTAATGGGCTCATACTGTGCTGTACATAAAGCTTAATTATGTTATAATTAGGCATGATTAATTTTGTTCAAATACAAGATCATAATACATTGATCAGGATTTAGGGCAGGTCCACCATCACTTGATGTGTCATGATGTCACCAGTAGACAATAGAACAGTTCTAACCCCGGGGATGGTTCTTTGCAAGTGTGAAAGCGTTCTGTGTCCCAATTAGGAGTGGTCTAGTGTGGAAAGCCAAATCCCCATTCCTATCCCAAGACAATGAACTTAGCCGTTCAGTGGAATGCAAGTCAGTATTTGGAAGGCTAAATTCTATGCTGTTGAAAAGAGAAGACTTCTATAAGTTTATAAAGGAACAAATTAACATATTTTGTGAAGCTAACTGCCCATTGACTAACTGATATGGGGCACACTAAAGGCCTACATGGGGAGGGGCAGATATCATACACTAATAATGTACGGCTTAGAGAAAGAATATCAAAATTCTGGCTCAAAGGACAAGTACCAAACTTTAATGAATAAAAATCTTAAATACAATACATACAAAATGACAATGACATCCAAGCAAAAATATTATGAATTTGGGGAAAGAGTGCATAAAGTTTTGGCTCGGCATCTAAAGGCAGATGAAACCTCGAGGATGATCAATGCAGTTCAACTGGAGTCAGATAAGATATCTCACGATTCAAAAATAATTAACAATACTTTTAAACAATGCTACACAGAATTATAGAAATCAGAATCACCACAGGATTAAACAAAAATAGATGACTTTCTGAATGGAATTGAGCTGCCGAGATTGAGTCAAGAGGACAAGATGAGTTTACATGTTCCCCTCACTAGGAAGAAAATCGAAAAAGCTTTGGGACGGTTACAAGCTAATAAGTCTCCAGGGGAGGACGGTTTCCCGCCTGAATTTTACAAAATATTTGTTGATCCCACTCACGATGGGTGTGGTTAATCAAGCGGGGGGGAGGCAAAGACTCTCCTGGACACATTTTCAACAGCAATAATTATGATGGTACCCAAGAAGAATAAAGACCTGTTAAAACCTGCGTCTCACAGACCCATCTTGCTATTAAATACACATTACAAGATAATAGCCAAGGCACTGGCTGAGAGATTGGGCCAATATCTCCCAAAATTAATAAATCTGAACCAAGCAGGCTTTATATATAAAAAAAGAGAATCCACTGACAACTTGGGAAGATTATTGAATGTAATACATCTGGCACAATCCAGAGAAGATCCCATTGTAGCAGTATCTCTGGATGCAGAAAATGCCTTTGATAGATTGGAATGGTCATATCTATTTAAAGTAATGGAAAAAATTAGGCTGGGACAAACATATATTAATTGGGTAAAAACATTATATTCTAAACTAAAAGCAAGGATCATAACAAATAGCCAAACTTTATCGACATTCCCCTTAAGTAGGTCTAGCAGACAGGGTTGCCACTGTCTCCAGGGCTGTTTGTATTAGCTATTGAATTATTAGCAGAATATATTATGAAAGACCCAACACAAGGGGATTCAAGATGGGCCAAGCTGAACATAAAATAAACCTATTCACAGATGATGTGCTATTATACTTGATGGAAAGAGCAGAGTCATTGTCCAAATTGCAGAACACCCTGGAAGATTAAGGCATAATCTCTGGATAAAAGGTAAATTTGGGAAAAAGTAGGATTATGCCCCTGACTGAGTCGGACTGTGAAAGGCATAAACAAGGGAGCCATTTCAAGTGGCAATCATTACCTAGAATATCAACGGATAGAGATTTGGGAAAGTTGTACAAACTCAACTATACCCCCATCCTTGAAAAAAAATCAAAAACGATTTAAACAAATGGAGAAGCCTGCCCTTATTAGGCAGGGTAAAGTATATCAAAATGGTGTTGCCAAGATTACAATATTTATTTCAATTCATTCCTATTCATCTACCATGAAAATTTTTTTAAATATTAAAGTGGCAGCATCAGGACTTTCTTGTGGAAGAGCAAAAGTCTCCAGGAACTCCATGGAAAACTTGATGTGGGATTATAAACAGCCCAAAATTCCTTGCATCTTTATTTGGAGGTGAACACCAAAACGGGTTATCATAGGACTACATAGCATGGAGGAGGGGGGGTGGCAAAAGATTTAATTTACAAAACAAATACCAAATTAATAAATAAAAGAAAGGATAACCCCATCCTAAAATGTCTGGTAAAAATCTGGAAGGAAATTAATGATTGTATCAGTAAAGAGATTGTAATATCGCCAAAAGCACCCTTAATAAACAATGAACTGATGCCGATGAATTTAGGTAACAAAACTGGATATTTGGCTCTGAAAGGGGATCCAAACTATTGAGGACTGCTATGAGAATAAACATCTCATGTCCTTTGATCAAATGAAGGATAAATAGGATCCTTCTTGAGGGAAAAATGGGGCCCTACCTTGACCAACCTAAAGCAAACAAGGTGGAAGGGCTACTTTGACTGGGAGGCATCCCCAAATTTATATCCAGAATGCACTTTATTCTTCAAAGTGAGAGCCCAAAACCAGGCCTGCAAAGACTTGGGTATAATGATCAATGAAGAGTGTTGGTCAGATCTATCTAGGGAAAGTGTTCATCAACACCAGATTAAGGCCGGTACAATTTCTTACACCAATTACATCACACGCCACAAAAATTATATAAAGGAAAATCAAAGATACAAAAAATATGCTCAGTTGTGGGCTAGAAATGAATACCTTAAAGGTGAGATCCTTTTGGTTGGAATTATCTAATATATTTACTAGGATTACGGGAACAGACTTCCCACTGGATCCGTAGCTGTATTTATTGGGAAACCTAGAGGATGTGGGCAGATCATGAACTAAATTCCATATTAAATTTGTAGTCATTGCCCTGTCAGTAGCAAAAAATGCATTGCGATCACCTGGAAATCTGACGTCCCCCTGCACATCACTCAATGGACCGTGGAGATGCACAACTGCATAACAAGAAATAAGTACAATACTTTCGCCCACATATGGCAACCTTATCTAGAGCACTTTGGTGCGCAGCTAACAGCAACATCCCACAGTTTGAAAAAGCTAACAACGTACATAAAGACAAGAGCAATGAAGCACCTAAAGCAGTGGAAGCCAATTAGAAAGACTGGCAATACATGGAATTTTTTTCTTTTTACCCTTTTTCTGTTTGTCACTTCAATCGCTTTAGTTGTTTAATTTTCAAAGTTGGGGGGGGGGGGCGGGGAAAGAAATTGTAAGTAAGGTGCCAGCGTCAGGTGTCCAGACCCGCAGCCACACAGTCAGAGGACCTATGGTGACTGAAGGTGAAAAGGAACCTACCTTATTGAAATTTTCCCAGGAGGAGGAGTCTGTACTGTAGAAGGTAGTCCTCAAAAAGTGGCTATGGAGTCTAGATTGGATTCAGTGTTCACTGTTTTGGAAGGATTTGCTTTTCAAATGGATAATATGTCAAAACAAATGTCAACTCAAATAACCCAAGTATTTATGGATGTGAAAATAAAAATGAATACTTTGTGTGAAGAAATGTCAACTATGAAACAAGAAATGACTGTAGTTAAGAGTGATATTAACAGATGTATAAAATCTGTCGATATTGTACAAGATAATTAAAAAAAAATTGAAACAGCTTTTTTCTGAGTGTCAAATCAGGTGGAACGCAATGAAGAAAAAAATGGAAAAAGTGGAAGGTTCTTTTGTAGATTGGGGGATTCAAAGAAGGGATTTATTGAAGATTGATTCTTTGGAAAATCAAAGTCAGACAAATAATGTGAAAATAGTTGGTCTTCCAGAGGACTTTGAAGGATTTGACCCAATAAAAATTTTTAAACATTGGATCCCAGAGGGTTTGGGTAAAGAGTTTTTTCCTGAGGGTTTGGAACTGGATCGGGCCCATAGAGCATTGAGGAAAAAAACACTTCCTGGACAAACACCAAGGGCGGTCTTGATTCGTTGTTTGAGGTATCAAGATAGAGAGATGATTTTACGAATGGCGGTACAGAAAGCGCGGCAGAGTCAATCCCCACTGATGATTCAAAACAATAGATATTAATTGTGTTTTGGAACCTTTATTGGATAGAAACCCGAAGAGTATAAGGAAATCAAAGACAGCAATACAGATCAAAGCACTGATGAAGGATTTAAATCTGGTAGATATTTGGAGAAAGGTTAATTCATTTTATTCATCAAGTCATGATTCATTTTCTAGGAATGATTTTTTTTTTGGTATCAGCATACCTGAATATAAAAGTAGAGTTCTATTTGACCATTCATTATTATTTTTTTCTTGTGAAAGTTCAGAAGTGGTACGTTCATCATATAGATGGAGGTTTAATGCAATGTTTTTAAAAAAAACCCAGAGTTTGTTACTTTTGTTAAAGAGCATATCTCTATTTTTGACTGAGAATATTAATTCTGTGGATATTCATTTTGTAGTATGAGATGCCTTAAAGGATTATTTGAGGGGACAGGTTATTAGTTATTCTACGAAAGTTAAGAAACAATTTATGGCAGAAAGTTTAATGTCGGAAAATCAGATTGCTGAGTTAGAGAAAGATTTTCAGAAGGATGTGACTGAAGACAAAAAAACCGCATTAGCGAAATTGAAATTATTTTATAATACTTTACAAACTTATCAGTTTGAGCGTTTAATTAATCGAACTAAACAACATTATTACGAGTTGGGAGAAAGAGCTCATAAGGTACTTGCTTGGCAATTGAAAGCTGAACAGGCATCTCAGACTTCAATAATTACCTATAAGCCTCAGGAAATTAATGACCAGTTTTATTCATTTGATCAAAAATTATATACTTCTGAGGGGAAGCTGGATAATGGTTCTATTGAATCTTATTTATCTAAATTGAGGTTACCGGTATTAGATGAGAAAGATATCCAGGAATTGGAATCTCCATTTACAGATTTTGAAATTAAGGAAGCTATACAGGAAATGCCAAATGGAAAGTCCCCAGGGGATGATGGATTTCCTGTGGAATTTTATAAATTTTTTTTATGATGACTTATCTAGTGTATTTGGAGATGTGTTAAAACAAGTTACTGAAGAACCAAAGTTGCTGGAATCTTGTTCAAGCGCTTTAATAACTGTTATTCCAAAAAAAATAGAGATCCATTAAAAGAGTCTTCATATAGACCAATTTCTTTATTAAATGTAGATAATAAAATTATAGCTAAGGTATTAGCCAATAGAATTGCTAAGTATTTACCCAAGTTGATTCATACTGAACAGGTTTTATTAAGAATAGAAATGCATCTGATAATATTCTTTGATTAATTACTTTGGTCAATGCATACCGAAAGCAGCCTAACCATCCTATGGTGGTTGCACTAGATGCAGAAAAGGCTTTGGATAGGAATTGTTAGGTCTGCTTTGTTCATGAATGAGTGAGTCAAACACCAGACTGAGTCGAAATCAAGGTTCTTAGTCACAGGCCTCCAGCCTGAGAAGCTATTGTCCACGGCCACTCACTGGCTTCTCCCTCACAGCCAATATTTTTGAATATTTTAATATGAGATTTCACATCCAAAGTACAGAGTACCTATGGATAGATGTTAAAATTCTCAAAGATACACTACACTTAAAATCACCAATGCCTGAAGAGGGCACACAAAATCAGTGAACTGGTGCGGACTCGAAAGGCCAACATGGCCTGTTTCCGCTCCATAAATGGTTATATGGTTATATTATGAAGCGGCCCAGTTGAAGTTTATTAGCAGGTTGATGGATTTAAGATTATCCTCCTAGTTGGGCTAAGGTGGAAATGGTGTGTATTTCTGAGGTTAAGGTAAATGAATTTATATTTCATTGGAATTTGAATTTGTTACAGGAATATAATATGCCGGTATTGAAATATTTGTTAGAGATCTGGATTTTAAAAAAATATGGTTTTGGGATCAAAAAATAAATTATCAATTTTAACTCCATTGTATAATAATCAACTTATTCCTTTTCCAATGTTCAATAATTATTTAACGAGTTGGGATTTTAAGAATATAAAGACAATGCAGGATTGTTTTGAAGAGGGACAATTTCTTTCTTTTAATCAATTGAGAGAAAGATTTGATATATCTGTAAATTCTTTGTTTTTGTATTACCAACTTAGAGCCTTGTTAAAGGATAATTATGGTAGAGAGATGAATTTACCCACTTTGTCGAGATTTGAGTCTTTGATTTCCTCTGTACGAAAGAAGGGTTATATTTTGGTTATGTATAATTTGTTACAAGATAATATGAATACACTGGATTGGGAAAAATCTAAACTTAAATGGGAGAATGATTTAGTATTTATTTTTCCTGAAGATGATTGGGCAGATATGCGCCAGGACAATGTAATCAAATTGACAAATGCAAGATATGGAATGGCTAATTATAATATTTTACAACAATTATATTTGACTCCGGAGAAACTGAAAAAATATGGGATTAATAATTCAGACTCATGTTTTAGATGTGATTCATGTATTGGAACTTTTTTACATGCTGTTTGGACTTGTGTTAAAGTTCAACACAAGGAATTAAAGTCATTTTGGAAAAATTGTATAACCTTACATTACCATTAGACCCAACGATTTTTTTGTTGGGTGATTTGATTTCGTTGAGGGGATTAGGTTTGGATAAAATTCAAATTGCTTTTGTACGTTTGGTGTTATCAGTGGCGCGTAAATGTGTTGTGAGTACTTGGAAAGATAATACAGAGATTGATATACTACATTGGCACAATGAATTGAAAGCTTGTATTGTTATGGAAAAAATTACATAATTTACATGATAATTATTCCCTTTTTGTTAGCAAATGGTCTCCATATTTGAAATATATGCATTTAGATAAACTTTGAATTGTTTTCAACATTTATAATTTTTTATATATATATATATATATATATATCATTTATACGTTTGGCTCCCCTTAAGGGAGCTGGCTGAAGGGGTGGGAGGGTGGGTTTGGGATTTATCTTGTAAAATCAATTTTTGATTATTGGATAGTATGTATGTTTTTTTTAAATCTTTAAAAGTTTGAAAACAAAACTACTATCCATGCATTTCACTCAGGAACAATGTATAGGAAAAAGAGGAGAAATAGCTTCAGGTTAATGAGGATTATAGAAGGTCAGGAAAATGTTGGAAAGACTCAACCTGCTAATAAACAAGCCAGTGAGTTGAGAAATTAAACTGAAACATTAATTCTCCAACCTGCTATGTTAACTTGCCTCTCACAGATACAGCCTGACCTACTACTTCCAGCATACTTTTGTTACGAGCCCAGAGTACCCACAAATCCAGTAGCAACAGATATTCACCAAGACAAATGGTTACTTAAAGATGTTTTTAATTATCTTTATAAATGAAAACAGGATAACAATTTAACGTATCACTTTTAACTAACCTAACTTAACCCCCTTCAAATTCTAAATGCATGAGTATGTAATGTGTGCAAGTTCAAAAATGTTCTTTGATTCACAGTCCAATCTCACTTCTCATTCCTCCAAGTTCACTGGTTGCAGGTAACTCTTACACATTGCACAGAATTTAACATTTATAAAGTTCACCAGGGTTTGGTGCTTGAAAGGTAAATGGTTACTACTTAGGAAAGTTCTTGACAGTTTTCAGGGAGAGATTTGTTGTACATTTACTTCCATCAGCCACTTCAGTGTCTTGCCGAAGAAACTTGCCCCTTCAGGGTTCTCCAGATGATAACCTCTTTCTTTCAGGTCACCACAGAATTCCTTCTTGTTTCTATTATTCCAATTGAAACATTGGACAGCCAGCCTCTCCTCTTGCATGAACCACAAGGGCTTTGACCAGGCTGAAATAAGAACCCATCTTCCATATGGGGTTTTCCATAAGCTTGCCAGCTTGTCCTGTTCCAGTCCCAGCCGCTGGCTGTAACTCTGTGTGTGTGTGTGTGTGTGTGTGTGTGTGTGTGTGTGTGAGACACAGAGAAAGCCTGTTTGACTCTCTCTGCTTGCCAAACCACATGACCCTCAGAACAGCTCCAGACAATTTGCAGCTCCAACAAGCTCTTTCATCTGTTGCCTTTTTGTAAGCAACAATCTATTAGTGAAGTCTTTTGGGCACTCTCCAAAGCTCTTGCAAAGACTGTGAGGCCGATATGTCTAGCATAAGCAGAGCTCCAATATTTCAAATAATCTGTTTTAAAGTGTTTGTATGTGACTCACTCTAACAAACCTTTCCAAATTTATCTCCCAAAAACATATCTATATACTCTGTCACACTCTAATCTTATTACAGAATTTATACATTGGGGTTGAGGGCATTAGAGGCAAAAGCAAACAAATGTAAGATGGATATTGGTTGTAAACTTCAAGAAAAATACCAAGTCACAGCTGTTCTATTTTTTTTAAAAACAAAATATTTAGATTATACAACAGAGATGCACATCATACACATTTTAAATTGGTTAGCTTTGTTCTAATCCCACAGTATGTACTGATTGAATGCCAAACTTTGCTATGAACCTGCCATCTCACCAAGAGAAAAAAAATGGGCTTTAACTTCATACTGTATAAAAAAAATCTTTTTTAAAGTAAAAACACAATGCTGGAGAAACTCAGCAGGTCAAACAGCGTACTTTATATAGCAAAGATAAAGGTACTAACCAATGCTTCAGGCTTGAGCCCTTCATCAAGGTATGGAAAAATGTCGACAGGCACTCAAATTAAATGGTAGGAAGAGTATGGTCCCAACTGTTGGTGGTAATAGGTGAATAAGTGAATTTTTTTTTCCAGTTTCTACTTCAATCTCCCACCCTTCCCCTAGCATTCCACCCCCTTCTCTCTTAATCTCTCCTCCCCTTGCTTACTGCTGTGCCCTCCCTTCTCCCACCTATTATCTCCTGCCTTTGGGACCAAGCTCCTCCCCCTACACCCCCCACCATTTTGATCGGGCACCTGCCAACATTTTTCCATACCTTGAAGGGCCCAAACCCCAAACTTTGGCTATGTATCTTTGCTAAACTGTCTGACCTGATGAATTTCACCAGCATTGGTTTCACTTCTACAACGGTAACTGCAGACTTTTGTTTAAATTTTTTTAAAAATTGGTAAAATATCAAGATCATTGAACTGTGTAGTGGCCTATCTGACGACACTACCTTACACAAGTGGCAATAAATGACACTGGAATCAGTCCCTTTATTGTGCTTAACCACAGCTTTTATGGTTCCAACTGCACGTTTCACGCTAAGCCTTCTGGGATGTGGTAGTGACATCACTTTCCAGCCTCAGGTGTTGGGTGCCATAAAAAGCGCAGGCTCTTATTCGCGCGCTTTTCCTAATTGCTGGTGCTTGGCCGTAGCTGGAGGACTGGGATGTCGTTGAAGGCTATGCGCTTTGATAATGCACTTGCTTAACTGTTGTGGCTGTATGCTTGGGGCTCCCGCAACAACTGTTGAATTTGCTGAAACATTAAATGGGTCATTTATCTGCTCAAATGTATATGACAAGTAATTATTCAGCTTTTCCTCTTAAGATCAACTTTGCTTAAAAAAACCTTTCTACATGAGGTTATAATTGTAAGCGTGCATATGGACCACCTAGGGAGGAGCGAGAAGTAGAAGAGCAAATGTGCAAGGAAATAGCTCAGATTTGTATTAAGCACAGGGTTGTATTAGTGGGTGAATTTAATTTTCCTAATATAGATTGGGAAACACATTATGTGAAGGAGCTGGATGGATTAGAATTTGTAAAATGTGTCCAGGATAGTTTTTTGCAGCAATATGATGAGGTACCCACTAGAGAAGGGGCAGTGTTGGATCTACTGTTGGGGAATGAGATCGGGCAGGTGACTGAGGTGTGTGTTGGGGAGCACTTGGATGCAGTGATCATGGTACCATTAGTTTCGATACAATTATGGAAAGGGATAGGTCTGGTCCAAAGATTAAGATTGAGGAGATCACTTAAATAGGTGCGGAATATGGCCTGTTTCCATACTGTAATTGTTAAATGGTTTTATGAAAGTCTTAAGTCAGAAAACTTGCAACCACCAGGTAATTGGACTTCCTATAGAAAACAACTCAAAGCATTTAAAATATACCTCCTAACCAAAAACTTCTAAATTCACTGAAAACAAACCAACACCACTGTCCTGTCCAGGACAACACCACATTGAAGCCCCAATTACACGCTGTTTCATTGGGTAGACCACATTGTTTATATGTATGAGACTATACTCCAGAAAGATACACTACATCCGTTATGATCTACACGAGATGGAAGAATCAAGGATGGTTTTAAAAAAAAAATACTGGAATAGTTTAACAATCTGAAAGGCAAAACAAATGCAGCCAGAAGCACAGTGGCATCTTGACAGTGAGCAAGTCTTGGGAAACAAACTAAACTGATAAGACATTTCAAAGAAATGTAACCAAATCTTGCATCTGAATAGAGAAGTTCCAACAGTGGTTCAGGAGAAACCTTTGATGCTATGGATGTCACCTAATCTTATACGCCACCATGATGTATACAAGAGAAAATTAAAAACTTAAAAATTAAAAAATCTTCTAAAAACTGATGTTCTTTAAGTACAGTCTTTAAAACGATCCGCGTTCCAAGAATTTAATCTAGAAATAAAAAAAATTATCAGCAACTTTCTTTCACTTGTGTCAAAGTAAACTCTCCCATGTATCCAGGAGATCCACAGGAAGCTGTGCAACACCGGCAACACTAAGCTCCTAAGGCAAGGGGTCAAGACTATTACAGATCATAGGTCAATCTCGCCAATTAAGGACAATGAGAACCACCTTCCAGACAGACTGAAAACCTTCTATGCACGGTTTGATGAGAAGAACAGGATGATGCCAAAGAAAGCTCTATGTCCCCCTGATGAACTGGCCCTCTGCGTAGCCAGGGCAGAGGTGAGGAGAACCCTAACCAAGTTGAACCCATACAAGGTAGCAGGACCAGAGAAAATACCTGGTCAGATGCCAAGACATCTCAACACTTCACTGCAACAGTCTATTGTTCCTACAGGGTTCAAGACAGCCACCATCATCCCAGTACCCAAGAGGGCGACAACAACAGGCCTCAATGGCTACCGTCCAGTGGCATTGACCTCCACCATTATGAAATGTTTTGAGCATCTGGTGATGGAACACATTAAAGCACATCTTCCAGAGACGCTAATCCATTTTAATTCACCTATAAAATAAACTGTTCTATAGTCTTGCCACTTCATTCCATCCTGGCCCACCTGGAAAACAACACCTTAAACAGTACACCAGGCTGCTGGTCATCGACTTCAGCTCTGTGTTCTCCACAGAAGCTGGTGGAGAAGCTGTCCTCTTTTCTGACAAGATGAAGAAAAAAGGAGATTATCATGGACTTCAGGCAGACCAGGAACAACCACCCTCCTCTACACATCAACAACTCTGAGAAAGTGGAGAGCACCACGTTCCTTGGAGTTCACTTAACTCATGACCCATCATGGACACTCAACATCTCCTCACTTGTCACGAAGGCACAGCAGCACTTCTTGAGAGGACTGAAGTGGGCAAGGCTACCAGCCATTATGTCAACCTTCTATTGAAGCTCTATTGAGAGCATCCTGGCCAGTTGCATCACAGTGTGTCATGGTTACTGAAGACAAATGGATCAGAAGTCAATCCAGAGGACCATAAAAGTGGCAGAGAGGATCACTGGAGACTCTCCTCCTCTCCTCCACCCCCCCCAACCCCCATCCCCACAATCGATGTGATCTACCACGATCGTTGTCTGCAGAGGGCGTGCAAAATAACTGTGGACCCCTTCCACCCTGCACACAGCATCTTTCAGCTGCTCCCATCAGGGATGAGACACAGGAGTATTAGAGCCAGCACCTCCAGGCTGAGGAACAGCTTCTTCCCACGAGCAGTGAGAATGCTAAATGACCAAAGGATCTGTTCCAAACTAGCCACCTGAAACTCTAATTTGTACAGAGCAATATTTATTTATTTGTATAGATAAACTACTTGCGTGTGCTAGTTATGTCTGGTTGTGTATCTGCATGTTTTGCACAGAGGACCAGAAAATGCTCTTTCGTCAGGTTGTATTGTCCCCCAAAGTTCCTCAACATGATTATCCAACTGCACGAAAACCAACAAGGTCGGGTCAGATACAGCAATGAGCTCTCTGAACCCTTCTCCATTAACAATGGCGTGAAGCAAGGCTGTGTTCTCGCACCAACCCTCTTTTCAATCTTCTTCAGCATGATGCTGAACCAAGCCATGAAAGACCCCAACAATGAAGACGCTGTTTACATCCGGTACCGCACGGATGGCAGTCTCTTCAATCTGAGGCGCCTGCAAGCTCACACCAAGACACAAGAGAAACTTGTCCGTGAACTACTCTTTGCAGATGATGCCGCTTTAGTTGCCCATTCAGAGCCAGCTCTTCAGCGCTTGACGTCCTGCTTTGCGGAAACTGCCAAAATGTTTGGCCTGGAAGTCAGCCTGAAGAAAACTGAGGTCCTCCATCAGCCAGCTCCCCACCATGACTACCAGCCCCCCCACATCTCCATCGGGCACACAAAACTCAAAACGGTCAACCAGTTTACCTATCTCGGCTGCACCATTTCATCAGATGCAAGGATCGATAATGAGATAGACAACAGACTCGCCAAGGCAAATAGCGCCTTTGGAAGACTACACAAAAGAGTCTGGAAAAACAACCAACTGAAAAACCTCACAAAGATAAGCGTATACAGAGCCGTTGTCATACCCACACTCCTGTTCGGCTCCGAATCATGGGTCCTCTACCGGCACCACCTACGGCTCCTAGAACGCTTCCACCAGCGTTGTCTCCGCTCCATCCTCAACATCCATTGGAGCGCTCACACCCCTAACGTCGAGGTACTCGAGATGGCAGAGGTCGACAGCATCGAGTCCACGCTGCTGAAGATCCAGCTGCGCTGGATGGGTCACGTCTCCAGAATGGAGGACCATCGCCTTCCCAAGATCGTATTATATGGCGAGCTCTCCACTGGCCACCGTGACAGAGGTGCACCAAAGAAAAGGTACAAGGACTGCCTAAAGAAATCTCTTGGTGCCTGCCACATTGACCACCGCCAGTGGGCTGATAACGCCTCAAACCGTGCATCTTGGCGCCTCACAGTTTGGCGGGCAGCAGCCTCCTTTGAAGAAGACCGCAGAGCCCACCTCACTGACAAAAGGCAAAGGAGGAAAAACCCAACACCCAACCCCAACCAACCAATTTTCCCTTGCAACCGCTGCAATCGTGTCTGCCTGTCCCGCATCGGACTGGTCAGCCACAAACGAGCCTGCAGCTGACGTGGACTTTTTACCCCCTCCATAAATCTTCGTCCGCGAAGCCAAGCCAAAGAAAGAATTTGAACAATCAAATGACAATTAAAATAACAAAAATCTGATGGAAACAAAATTTGACATGATCTGATAATTCAGTTTTTAAAAAAAAAAGAATTTAATCAACTAATGTCTGAAACCAACCTGGAAATATAAAGAACAGCTTTTTCTGAAAGCATCGGCATGGACACCAATTCAGTACAAGGTAAATTTATACACCTTTAGGATGGCATGATTTCATAGTTGAAGAACTGTCATGTCAACCAATTTCAATTTTGACCTCCAGTGCTGTCTATAAGGAATCTACATAATCTCCTCAAGGCCACGTGAATTTCCCTGGATACTAGTTTCCATCCACATTCCAAAAGATGTACAGGCTTGGAAATTAACTGGCCATTGTAAACTGCCCATGGTGGGTAGATGAATGGTAGAATTTGGGCAAATTTGAAAGCAATGCATTGCGGCAGCGCACATAATTACAGTGCCAAACCAGCTGTGGCAAAGATGGCATTGTGGGTCCTTCTCTTCCAGTACAGACCGGAAGTATGTGTATGTGCTTACATCAGTGTTTCATGAGTTCCGGGATGTGAAGAGCGGGCTCCGGACTACCTTAAAGGCTACAGTGAGAACTTCAAAGTAAATCAGTTGTGCTTAACCAGCTCACAGTCTGCTATCTCAGTTCTTTTCACTGTGTTCGTGCATAACCCACTACATTGGTGACCCTGACGAGTCTCCACATCTTGAAGACTCAGCACAATGGATCCCACAGCTGTAGGCTCCATTGAGTTAAAGCTGCCCACTTTCTGGACGAACAGACCCCACACTTGGATCAGCCAAACAGAGGCCCAGTTCCAGATCAAACAGATGACCTCTGATTCAACAAAATGCTTCCACGCCACCAGCTCACTATTAGACCAGGAAGCCACTCACGAGTTGATGACCTTATCAAGTCACCTCCAGAGGAAGGTAAATACGTGGCTCAAAAGGACCTCCTCATTAGCACTTACAGACTGTCACAATGTGCAAGGGCCACCAGGCTCCTTCACTTGGATGACCTAGGGGTCAGGACGCCGTCCGCTGTCATGGATGAGATGCTCACCTTGGCAGAGGGACATAAGCCCTGCCTCGTGTTCGAGCAGGCGTTCCTCGAGCAAATGCCCGAAGACATTATGCTGCTACTGGATGATGTGGATTTCAGCATCCCACGCAAGGTCGCGGCATGGGCAACTGCTCCAAATGTGAGCCCGCACAGTCAACCACGTTACAAGGCGCTGCCCAAGGCCAGTCCAACACACAAGCAGGAACCTCACTGACCCAAAATAGTGCTTCCACCATCAACGGTGGGGCGCAGGAGCATGCAGGTGCCGCCAACCGTGCTCATTTCAGGAAAATGACAGGGCCAGCCGCGGGTAATGGCCTTGGCGGCTGGCTAGCCAAACAGCCTACTCCACGTCTGGGACAGGATCTCGGTCCTCAGATTCCTCATGGACACGGGTACTGAGATAAGCTTCATTCCCCCTACATCGCTTAAGACACACAGGAGACCTCATGGCCTCACCCTGCGCGTAGCCAACAACACCGCCATTAAGATTTTTGGCAAAAGGTGCATCCTTGTAAGTTTCGGCAAGACCACTGTAAATTGGTCATTCACACTGGCATCTGTAGACAAGCCTCTTCTAGGCGCAGATTTCCTGGGCACACACTGTCTATTGTTAGACCTTCAGGGCAAACAACTGTTCCTCTCAGACCTCCAGACAGTACCCCTCAGCACAACCAATGAGCCAGCCACCCAGCTTGCCTCTGTGGAAACTTTGCATGGCCAATACAGCTGCCTCCTTGCCAGCTATCCCTCCATTTTGGGATCCAGTTCACCATCGCCATGTCAAAGCATGGCGCACAGCACCACAGAGCAACCACAGGCCTGCCAGTGCATTCTCGAGCCCAAAGTCTGGCTCCCGACAAACAACCTGGCCAAGGAGGAGTTTAAGCACGTGAAAGAGCTCTATCATCCAACAGCCAAGGGACTCTCCCCTCCACTTGGTGCCCAAGTCCAAGGGCGGCTGGAGATCCTGCGGAGACTACAGACGCCTCAATGATGCGACAATGCCAGACCGCTACCCAATTCCCCCACATCCAAAATTTCACAGCAAACCTCCATGATGTACACCTCTTCTGATCCAAGGATACTACCAAATCCCCATTCACCTAGACGATGTCCAAAAGACCACCATCAACACCCCTTTCGGCCTTTTTGAGTTTATTTGCATGCCATTTGGCCTAAAAACACAGCCCAGACGTTCCAGCAGTAGGCAGAGACTTGCCTTTTCTCTTCATCTACAATATCCTGGTAATGAGCAAAACTCTTCAGGAACACATCTAACACCTTTTCCAGCTTTCCGACCAACTTGCTGAGTTCGGCCTCATCATCAACCCGGCAAAAATGCCAGTTCGGCCTTGAGGAAATAGAGTTCTTGGGCCACAGAATCACCAAGGACGGTGCCACTCCTTTGCCCGACTCTGAAGGGGCTGCAAGAATTCGTGGGCATGGTGAATATACAGAGCAGGTTCATTCCCACAGCTGCCAGCATCATGGGCCCACTCTTCACGTTAATGCAGAACTCTAAGAGAGAACTTGAGTGAACTGACGAGGCGCAGGTCGCTTTCCAGAAACCGAGGCTCAAGCTGCCACAACGATGCTTGTCCACCCACAGCTCTCACTGTTGACACATCCATCACAGCATTGGGAGGTATCCTGGAACAGTTCTTGAACAACACCTGGCGGCCCCTTGCCTTTGTCAGCCATCACCTATGAGCACCTGAAGAGAAGTGCAGCACGTCCAGCAGAGAGCTGTTAGTCCTCTACCTCACAGTCAGCCATTTCCGCTACTCTTGGAGGGGCAAGCTTTCACAGTCTACACAGACCGCCAGCCATTGACGTTTTTATTCTTCAAATCCTCTAACCAGCAGTGGCATTAATGTCTCAGAATTCACCACCTCCATCCGCCACGTTTCAGGCAAAGAGAAGGTTGTCGCAACGTTGGCCCTGATGTCAGGCATCAGCTACCATGACCTAGCTCGAGACCCACAGTTTCAGGACGTTGATCACGAGTCTGTAGCTCTGAGACCTCCCACTGGACACCAATGCCATAACATTACACTGCAATGTCTCCACTGGCCAACCCCGATCACTCGTTCTGCTCAATGGCGACAAATGATTTTCGACACACTCCACGGCCTTTCTCGTCCCTCCATTCAAATGACAGTACAAACCTTCACTTACTGCCAAACCACGAAGGATTAGTGGCACATCAAACTCCGACTCGAACAGCTCAACACACCAACTTGCAGGTTCCAGAATGTCCACTTTGACATAGTGGGCCCCAGCTCACGATAGTGGACAGATTTACCCGATGGTTGGAGGCCATCCCCATCCTGGACACCACCACCAACATTTGCGCCAGAGCTTTCCTCTCCACCTGGGTCTCCTGTTTGGAAGTCCCAGTGCACATAACTACTGACGGGGGCAGGGAAATTCACCTCTGCCCTTTGGAAAGAACTCTCCAAATTCCTGGGCATCCAGCTACACCGCACCATTGTCTACCAGCCCAGTTCAAAGGACTAGTCGAGCGGTTTCATCACCACCTCGAGTCAGCACTGATGGCAAGGCTTGAGGGGCCAAACTGCCATGGGTCCTCCTAGGAATCCACACAGTACTGAATGATGACCTCAAGACCTCCTGAGCAGAGTTGGTCTATGGCGAGCCCTCTTGCTGTCTCAGGGGCCAATTCCTCCCTTCACCGCCAGGCCAAAACTCTGACACTGCCATCGTTCTGGAAAGACTGAGAAATAAATTAGGATCACTCTCACCACCATCGCAACACTGACACCACCCCGCACGCTTAGATACCTACGACCAGTGTTTGTTCACAGGGGTGGACACAGGCCACCTCTCCAGTGTCCCTGTGAGGGGCCCTACAAAGGTGCTCTGGAGAAATGCATTTACTTTCACTTTTGTTATCGGGGCAGAGAGGAACTTTTCACCCTGGACTGCTTCAAAGCAGCACACTTGGACTTGTCAGAGCCGGTAAAGTTCCCGCTGCTAGTAGGCAGATGTCGGCCACCGAAGCAGCAGATCTCACCCATGATGCATAATGAGACCACCAGTACCAGGTCTTTGGGGGCTGGGATTGTGTGGCAGCGCACATAATTGCCCCACTTGTCACACAGGGTCAGCCCCAGGAAAGATGGCTTTTCTTCTAGTAAAGACCAGAAGTACTCATTTAAGTCAGCGTGACGCGAGGAGCGGGCTCTGAATGGCCTTAAAGGCTGCAGCATGACTTCAAAGTAAATCAGTTGTGCGTAACAAGCTCACAGCCTGCTGTCTCAGTTCTTTTCCCAGCACTTGCGCATAACCCACTATAGTAGGAAAAATAAGTAATTAATGTACGTAGAACAGCACCAAACAGAAACAGGCACTGTTTGAACCATGATGCCAGATTAAACCAAATCTCTTCAGCCTATAAATAACCCATAGCCCTCCATTAACTGCACATTATGTAATTCTGGACCTGCTGCAAATCACGTATTGTCACAAAAGCTCCATAGCAGATGCAACTTTGCTGGCTCTCTACTCAGCTCTGGATCACCTCAAAAACAGCAATTCATACATAAGGCTGCTCTTCCTCGACTATGCCTCGGCCTTCAATCCCATTATTCCCTCAGTGCTGGTCAATAAGCTACAAACTCTAGGCCTCTGTACCTCCTCTGTAACCGGATCCCTGACTTTCTCATCAGAAGACCACAATCAGTACAAATTGGAAAAAATATCTCCTCCTCACTGATTATCGACACAGGGGCACCCCAAGGATGCGTGCTGAGCCCACTGCTCTTCTCATTATACACCCATGACTGTGTGGCCAGGCACAATTCCAATGCCATCTACAAATTTGCCGATGACACCACAGTTGTCGGCAGAATCATAAACGGCAATGAGGAAGCGTAAAGGAGAGAGATCAGCTCGTTGAATGGTGTAACTACAACAGCCTTACGCTCAACGTCAGCAAAACCAAGGAGATGATTGTGGACTTCAGGTGGTAGTCAGGGAAACACAACCTAGTCCTCAGAAGGCTCAGTAGTGGAGAGGGTCAAGAACTTCAAATTCCTGGGTGTCAACATCTCGGAGGAGATGTTGTGATGCAATCACAAAGGCAGCTTGCCAGCAGCTGTACTTTGTGAGGTGTCTGAGGAGATTTGATATGTGATTGAAGACTCAAACTTCTATAGTTTGATGTACCAATGGAGAGTATTCTGGCTGGATACTTCACTGTCTAATATGGAGGAGCCATCCGTCAAGACAAGAATAAATTCCAGAGGGTTGTTAACTCGGCCTGCGACATCACAGGCACCAGACTTCACTCCATCGAGGACATGAGGCACTGTCTTAAAAAAAGCAGCCTCTATCCTCAAAGATCCCCACCACCTCTATCCTCAAAGGCCATGCCCTCCTCACTCTGCTACCATCTAGAAAAAGATGCAGGAGCCTAAAGACGAGCACTCAACAGCACAAGGACGGCTTCTTCCCCGCCGCCATCAGATTCATGAATAATCAATGAACCAAAGACACGGCCTCACTTTTCGTGCACTCTTATTTTTAACAGTAACGTCGGAAGAATATTTGCACTATCCTGCTGCTGCAAAACACTGAATTTCATGACAATAATTCGAATTCTGAAATGGGATTAAATATAGAGCCTGCAAATGCTGACCGTAGCGAAAACACAGAAATGCTGGAGGGACTCATCAGGTCTCGCGATGTCCATAGGAGGAAAAGATATAGAACTGATGTTTCCAGAGCGATCCCTTTTTCAAGATGTAATGTGTAAATGTGATAAAGGTACTCGGGATCAAACTCAGGTAACTGTGTGTTCGATAGTGCAGACACAATGGGCTGAAGAGCCAGTTTCTAGACTGCATGACGAGTATAACCATTGACATAAGGAAGAACAAGTGACAAGAGAACATAAATAGATTTGACTCTATAGATTAATGCTTAGAGGATCCAGCCTTTCATTACAAAAGGCAGTTAAAAAAAATTAAGGAAGCTTCTAGTTTTGTCCACTTTAAGGTCACTTGGATTAGTGGAGCTAAATAGATTAGTGGTATGAAGCTTCCATCACGTGTAACCAGATAAAAGAGAGAAAAAAAAATCAATAGTGTCTAATAATTTTTTTTAATGGAAAACAAAAAGCATGCACTAAGCTCATTTTTCAAGTAGCATTAACAAATTAACATGGCAGTTTAATGGGTCAGTGAATTTTTAAGCAGACTTTGCATAATGAGCAAGTGCTGACTGATTGAAGGAACTGTAACTTGCAAAGGATTTATTCTAAGATAACCATCAATGGCTTAAATATATGACAACATGCATCAGGAAGCAATTACTGTTCTCTGAAGTGAAATAATTTAATACTCAAACATCAGAGTGTGGCTAGATCTCATATCACCCAACAGGCCAGTTCGATGAACTGTAACAATCTACAAGTGTTACTTTGATTAAGGGCTCTAGACTGAAATATCAGTTATGTTTATTTATACCTTTGCCATATAAAGGACACTGTTTGACCCGCTGAGTTTCTCCAGCATGGTGTTTTTATTTATAACCATCTACAATTTACCCAACTCCAAATCGAAATTAACTACCAAGAAGTTTTCCAATTCTAAAACTGACCACTATTCTGAATGATGTGTAAAATAATTAAATGTTTTACTTTTCATCATTCCTTAAAAAATAATGCCTTGCATAACACTCCTAATTTCCATTACACAAATGGAAGGGGTATCCAAGTTTAATTCTCTAAATTTGTAAATCCAGTACTACACTAAAATTAGTCAACAATGAAACAATTGAAATGCTTATTAAAAGCTAGAATCAGAATTTATTGACAAGAACAAGTCACAAAATTTATTGTTTTGCAGCAGCTTCAGAGGGAAAACATTCATATAAACCCCCTCACAAAAAAATAAAAATAGCACATGTAATGCAGTGTTTTTGGTTCATTGACCATTCAGGAATCAGATGGGAGCAAGGAAGAAGCTGTCCTTGTACTGCTGAGTGCTCCTGTACCCTTTTCCACCCCAATGGTAGCAGAGTGAAGAGGGCATGGCAGGGATGGTGGGTGTCCTTGAGGATATAGAGGCTGCCTTCTTAAGACACCACCCCTTGTAGATTTCCTCAATGGAGTGATCTGGTGCCTGTGATGTCGTAGGCCAAGTTAACAACCCATACCAGACAGTGATGCAACCACCCAGAATGCTCTCATGTAAAGGTTTTCCAGAGTCTTGGGTGACAGACCAAATTTCCTCAAACACCTCACAAAGCATAGCCACTGGCGATCCTCCTTCATGATTGCATCGACATGGAGGATCCAGGACAAGCCTTGGGGATATTGACAACCAGGAATACGACGTTCTTGACCCTCTCCACTACTAAGCCCTCGATAAGGAGTGGTTCATATTCTCCTAAAGTCCACAATTATCTCCCTGGTTTTGCTCATGTTGAGTACAAGGTTGTTGGCGTGACACCAAGTAGGCTCATTGTAAATAACAAGATTGGAAATGGAGGGGATAGTCAGCTGGTTTCCCAAAGGTTGCTACATATGTACACTGCCACTTTGGACTGCAACTAAAAATGGGAGTTAAAAATGCAATCAAAATTCCAAACACAATTTTGAAGCCTTTCAACCCACAAGTTCAACCAACTTTAAAAAAATAAAAATAAAGCAGTAAAAACACAAAAAATGCGGGAGAAACTCACTGCCCACTCAGTAACATTTCACCAAGTTGCTGTGATCGAATTCATGCAACTTCCACCATGTGACCCACTCTCTAGTTTAATTTACAAAGCCTTTGACCTGAACCAAACTTCCATAAACTTTCGACCGACTTCCCAGGAGCCTGCGCCCGCCCCTGTTGCACGCTGGGTAATGTAGTCCAAGCCCGCCCCCCTCCGGCCATGTTGGCCTGCTCCGCTCAGGTCCGACTCGCGAACCCCAACCCTCATCCCCTCCCCACCGTTCCCTCCCCCCACCCCCCTCCGCGATCGCCCGGGCTCCCCAAGGCCACGAGCACACTCACGCCGACCGCGCCTCCCGATCGTCGCCAATGAGGAGTGTCGACCCCCGCCCCCCCCCCACCACCACGACTGTTTCCCCAGCCGCTCTCCTACCTCTTAAAGTCCCAGCGTAATGGCCGCCCAAGTCTCGCAGCCGCGCGCTCCGGAGGGAGGTGCGGACGGGACTTCCGTCATCTCGCGAGATCGGCCGCGCCGCGCCTCGGGACCGGTGGAGCCCACAGTTCCAACCCCCCCTCCCCTCTCCCCACCCCCCTCCCCTCTCCCCAACCCCCCTCCCCTCTCCCCAACCCCCCTCCCCTCTCCCCCTCCCCTCTCCCCACCCCCCCTCCCCCCTCCCCACCCCCCCTCCCCCCTCCCCACCCCCCCTCCCCCCTCCCCACCCCCCTCCCCCCTCCCCACCCCCCCCTCCCCCTCCCCACCCCCCCTCCCCACCCCCCCTCCCCTCTCCCCACCCCCCTCCCTCTCCCCACCCCCCCTCCCCTCTCCCCACCCCCCCTCCCCCCTCCCCACCCCCCCTCCCCCCTCCCCACCCCCCCTCCCCCCTCCCCACCCCCCTCCCCTCTCCCCACCCCCCCTCCCCTCTCCCCACCCCCCCTCCCCTCTCCCCACCCCCCCTCCCCTCTCCCCACCCCCCCTCCCCTCTCCCCACCCCCCTCCCCTCTCCCCAACCCCCCTCCCTCTCCCCACCCCCCTCCCCTCTCCCCCCTCCCCTCTCCCCACCCCCCCTCCCCCCTCCCCACCCCCCCTCCCCCCTCCCCACCCCCCCTCCCCCCTCCCCACCCCCCCTCCCCACCCCCCCTCCCCACCCCCCCTCCCCTCTCCCCACCCCCCCTCCCCACCCCCCTCCCCACCCCCCCTCCCCTCTCCCCACCCCCCACTCCCCTCTCCCACTCCCCTCTCCCCACCCCCCCTCACACGTCGAGAACGTTCCGATTAATTGTTCCGTGAGTTCATGGGCTTCTCGGTTCATGTTTCTCGCTTTGGCCCAAACGGCGTCCCGGCGCTCATGGCCCTGCAGCGATTGGACGGCGCGACCACGTGACCCCGAACTTCCCACGTGGTCGAGGCGCCTCGGGCGACAAGGGCGCCATTGTGGAGGGCGATGGCCGACCGGTGGCTTCGGCCCTGAGCGAGGACCGTTCCTTTTCCCCGGCCGACATTTTAGAAACAAGTGGACAGGGGCTGGGCTGCTGGGGCTGCTGGGACTGCCCGGCTGCTGGGACTGCCTGGGCTGCTGTGGCTGCCCGGGCTGCTGGGACTGCCCGGCTGCTGGGGCTGCCCAGCTGCTGGGCTGCCCTGCTGCTGGGACTGCCCGGGCTTCTGGCACTGCCCGGGCTGCTGGGGCTGCCCGGCTGCTGGGACTGCCTGGGCTGCGGGGGCTGGATGATGCCCCTTGACCCTCTGAGTTCCTCTTGAAGTTTGTGTTTAGAGTCATTAGTCATAAAATTCAGTGAAGAGCAAACATTCACATTATAACCATCTGTTTAAAAGAAAAAAAATCATAGTTCACGAAAAATAAGGCAGTGTTGTTAATAGTGGTGGAATGTGATTAAACAAGCACCATTGTGAGAAGTAGTGGAACGTGTTTAAGATTAGCACTTGAGAACAGTTAGCTAACAGTCGACCCCCTGATGTGTCAGAATCTCCAAGAACAATGAGTTCTGGTTTAGACTTGTAAAACGACCAAGGGTAACCTGCAGTCACGACTGCACTTGCTTAATGAGAATATAAATATTAACCTGACGAGACTGCTTGATTAGCGTAACATGGGATGTATGAACAAGGAGGAACCCTGTAGTATTGGGGAGGATGGGAAGGCTGTGAACTATTGGGGACCCGATTGGAAGGAGCTGTGAGGGGAGGTATCTTTGCTAAGCGTGGAATTGTACAAAAGAGAGGATTTCAAATCTCGGTGTGTCTTGGGATTAAGAGACACCCAGCTCTGCAGACCCGCAAATAAAACTGAAGTTGTTCTCCAAGACTGTCTTCTGTGTAGTGATTGTGAACACATTGTATTTCACAAGCTTTGGGTTTTGTCCAGGATCACAACTCCCACCGCTTGGCCACTGGCTATCGAAGGACGAGAAGATACACCCCGCTGATTTCAGTGGTCTCTGATTTCCTTGCTTGCTGTCAGCATTTTGAGCGAGTAATATCCAGACAGGAGACTCTGGAGAACAGGGAACTCTGGCAGGAGGGGTAGTTCGGTCGGGAGACTCTCGCGCACGGGGCCCGGGTAAGAAAATTAATGATTAAGTATTACTCAGCTGACCGGGGATAGTTTGTCAGGGGTTTGTGGTCTGACAGGAAAAATGCGTAATCAGTGTACCAGAACTGATGAGTCCCGGGAGAAGAAGGGACCACAGAATGAGGGTCCCAGAACTGACATACTGCCAGATAGTCCTTTGGGGCAAATGTTAGGAAACTGGGAATGGGGAAAACAAAGAGACCATTATAAAATTCTGTTATTACAAGTGGCCTCAGACCCCAATAGTGGATCCTCAGGTCTCCATGACTGGGGTTGGATGAAGATTGGATATGCCAAAAATTAAATGTTTTTTGTAAATTCAAGGGCTCCTTTTGATCAGGAAGAATCAGATTATGCAGCGTGTTGGAATTGTTTAAGGTTTCAACGGGAGGTGGAAAGGCAATTGCACCCCCTTGGGACCCCCTAGACCAGGGGTGTCAAACTCAAATTCACGAAGGGCCAAAATTAAAAACTTGGACTAAGTCGAGGGCCGAACTAAATATTTATTGAAAATTTTCAACAACATCTGCTTGTTTTCTCTTCTTTCAACATATGTAATGTTAAACTTTTTCTTATTAAAATAAATGTTCAATAATAGTTTTGGAAAAACTCTTTCCAGGAGCATTAACAAATGAGATAAAATATTCAATAAATAATATTTCTCTATAGAGGATTTGTCAAATGTTGCTAGTGTGCTGTCGAATAGTAAAATCTGAGGGCTATTGAGAATGTGGGAGAATAACATGATTCCTGAAACAATCAAATGGGTGACTGATTGTGGGCATTTGCCATGCCCTTTTTTCCATTGGTACAGATATCCTTTGATTTACACACTTTTCAAGTTTTATGCCTAATGAGCTTGTATCCAGGTGCAGGACCATTTTTAACCAGGAATATATTTATCACTGTGACATGAAACTATTGGAAGATCGTTTTATCCTGAGATTAAAGTTCATAATCCTTACTCAGGCCTGTGTGCGGGAGGGCGGGGTTTGCGGGCGATCGGGTTGGACAACGACAGTGCGGGGGCATCGGCTCTCGCTGCAGGGCAGCATCTCGGCGGATCAGCAGCCCGAGACCGTGAGTCGCGGATCGGCCTGCGGCAGGGAGGGGGAGTGGGCAACGGTCCTGGCGAGGTCAGGCCCGAGGCCTCCTGTTCCGGGCGCTGGGAAGCGGCCTTGGCTTCCCCTGACACTGGCCAGGCCCCAAAACCAGAGTCCACAGTGAGACCCTGCAACGTAAACAGAGGAGGTGGGGGCGATTAGCGGGCTGATGGCAATGCATTCTGGGATTTATAGTATTAGCTGTGCATGCACTATACTGGCGCGGCGGCCAGCGGGCCACCTCTAATACATTTTTGAAATGATCTTGCGGGCCAAATATAATTATATCATGGGCCAAATTTGACCCGCGGGTCAGAGTTTGACATGTGTGCCCTATGCCATCGGAACTCTGTAATTAGTAAGGGATTGCTTAAGGTGGGATGTGAGTGGGAAGGAAAGGGTGAGAATCACTGCTCTAGACCAAATTGTTACTGAAATATTTTGCTTGAGAAAAATTGTCATTGGCCCATTTCCTTTACCGTTCTGAAACCGTGCACATGACGAGTCAATGAGGGATGGTTAAAGCAGTGGTCTTCAAACTTTTTCTTCCCATCCACAGACCACCTTAAGCAATCCCTAACTAATCACAGAGCACCAATGGCACAGGGATGCGAGTGGAAAGAAAAAGGTTGAGAACTGTTGTATTGTGGTAACTCCACATCTGATTAGGTTAATTGTTAGGCAAGTGGTCAGAGAAGGACCCCCCCCCCCCACCCCAAGAAAGGCTTAAATCACAGGAACAAAATAAGCTTCCATCTCACTCCTCCCAATCTTACACACAGTCCTGATGTGGAATGTGGGGTCGCAGCTCCACGTTCACCCGAGTTCAGGTGCTGTCTGTGTGGAGTTTGTACGCTCTCCCCTTGTCTTGGACCAACAGGTCGGTCGCCTGATGAAGGCACCCGAACCCCCCGTTGAAACGCCGGCGTCCGGGGCGGTGGAGGAATTGGCTGAGAAGAGCACGTTGCTCCCACCCCCCTCCCATGGTTGGAGAGGGATTAAACTGTGATCTCACGGCACCGGGCTCGTCTCCAACAAAAGGAACAGGAGGCAGGGTCCGCCGCGCACGGAGCGAGGGGGAAGGCATCACCAACGAGACGTTCGGTCCGGCATCCCCGCTGAAGCGCAGACCCAGCGAGGATGGTCCCCAACTCCAGCCGCGTCTGTATGTCCGGGAGCCGGGCGAGCTGAGTGCGGCGCTCCGATCCCTGGGATTCGGGACTCTGAGATCCCTCCACACCTCCGGCGTCTTCATTTTCACCTTCAGTGTGCATGCGCTATACTGGCGCGGTGGCCAGCGGGCCAACTCTAATATATATTTAATATGATCTTGCGGGCCAAATATAATTATATTGTGGGCCAAATTTGGACCGCGGGCCAGAGTTTGACATGTGTGCCCTAGACTATACGACGGCCGGTTGGGGGGGGGGGGGGGAACATCGGGACGATGCCAATCTCCCCGATGACTGCCAACAAGGAGTTATGTTGAATGAGGTGGTTGAGGCACCTCCCCGGAAGCAGAGGAAGCAGAAAGGGAAAGTCCCAACTCAGGAATTACTCAGGAGAGATGAAGTTCAGGTATTGAAGGATGATATAAAGTCGTTCCCCTTGGAAAAGAGGGAAGAGATGGCACAATCAAACCTACAGATGTTTCCTCTTCGGGAAGTTCCAATAGGTAACGCAACTTTGGGATTTGTGACTGTTCCCCTCACCAGTGTGGAAGAAAGAAACTTCAAGAAGGAGATGAAAAGTCTCCTGGAAGACCCTCTAGGCTTAGCAGAACAATTCGACCAATTCCTGGGACCTAATAGCTACACCTGGAATGAGATGCAGTTGACAATGGGGACCTTGTTTACTGCAGAAGAGAGGCAGATGATCCAGCAGGCAGGAATGAAAATTTGAGAAAGGGAACATCCTCCTGGGGACCAACAGGATGCTGCGGCAGAAACTAAATTCCCCATTGTCCAACCAAACTGGGACAAGAAACAGGAGGAGGGGAGAAGGAACATGAGGGATTTGATGAGGGGAGAAGGAACTGAGGGATTTGATGAGGGGAGAAGGAACTTTTTTAAAATTTTTAAATATTTTTCACACTATGAACCATACTGACCAAAATACACACAAACATTTCCCTCTTGAATATACAGTTTCATATTCTCCCCTTTTTCCTCCCTCCTTCACCCTCCTCCCCACTCACTCAACATTCAACCTATATGATACATTAAACAATGTCATCACACAATGAAAATAAAGAAGAAATTTGTGTCATCTACTTTTACATACTGGGTCAGTTCATTTCGTCTTCTCCTTCTGCATTTTAGGGGGTGGAGGTCCGAGGTAGGACTTCTCTGTTGTGTTCCATGTACGGTTCCCAAATTTGTTCGAATACTGTGATGTTATTTCTTAAATTATATGTTCTTTTTTCTAATGGAATACATTTATTCATTTCTGTGTACCATTGCTGTATTCTCAGGCTATCTTCTAATTTCCAGGTTGACATAATACATTTTTTTGCTACAGCTAAGGCTATCATAATAAATCTTTTTTGTGCTCCATCCAAATCGAGTCCAAGTTCTTCACTTCTTATTTTACTTAGAAGAAAGTTCTCTGGATTTTTTGGTATTTGCTTTTTGTGATTTTATTTAATACCTGGTTTAGATCTTCCCAAAACTTTTCCACTTTCTCACATGCCCAAATTGCATGTACTGTTGTTCCCGTTTCCTTCTTACAGCGAAAACATGCGTCTGATACTGTTGGGTCCTATTTATTTAACTTTTGGGGCGTGGTGTATAACCAATTATATTGTATCATGCGTAACCTCATGTTTATTGTATTTCTCATAGTTCTGGAGCATAGCTTTTCCCATGTTTCATTCTTTATCTTTATGTTTATATCTTGTTCCCATTTTTGTTTGGGTTTACAGCTTGTTTCCTCGTTCTCTTTCTCTTGCAGTTTGATGTACATGTTTGTTATAAATCTTTTAGTTATCATTGTGTCTGTAATCACATATTCAAAATTGCTTCCTTCTGGTAACCTCAGCCTGCTTCCCAATTTGTCCTTCAAGTAGGTTTTCAGTTGGAGTATGCAAACATTGTACTGTGAGTTATACCATATTTGTCCTTCATTTGTTCAAAAGATAATAATTTATTTCCCGAAAAACAATTTTCTATTCTTTTGATCCCTTTTCTCTCCCATTCTATAAAGGAAAGGTTATCTATTGTGAAAGGGATTAGTTGATTTTGCGTCAACATTAGTTTTGGTAGTTGATAATTTGTTTTATTCCTTTCTACGTGAATCTTCTTCCAAATGTTGAGCAGATGGTGCAGTACTGGTGAATTCCTATGTTGCACCAGCTTTTCATCCCATTTATATAGTATATAGGAACATAGGAAGTTGGAACAGGAGTAGGCCAAAAATGGCCCATCAAGCCTGCTCCGCCATTCAATACAATCATGGCTGATCTAATTTATGACCTAACTCCACCTACCTGCCTTCTCCCCATATCCCCTAATTCCTCTATCATGTAAAAATTTATCTAACCCAATTTTAAATATGTTTAATGAGGCAGCCTCAACCACTTCCCTGGTTAGTGAATTCCAAACATTCACTACTCTCTGGGAAAAACTATTTTTCCTCATCTCTGTCCTAAATCTACTCCCCCCGAATCTTGAGACTGTATCCTCTCGTTTTAGTTTCCTCGGCCAGCTCAAAAAACCTTCTTACATCTATCCTATCCATACCCTTCATAATCCTATATGTTTCTATAAGATCTCCTCTCATTCTTCTGAACTCGAGCGAATACAATCCTAGACGATTTAATCTTTCATCATAAGTCAACCCCTTCATCCCAGGGATCAACCTAGTAAACCTCCTCTGGACCGTCTCCAAAGCCAGTATATCCTTCCTCAAATATGGAGACCAGAACTGGACTCAGTACTCCAGGTGCGGTCTCACCAGTACCTTGTACAGTTGCAACATGACCTCCCTACTCCTGAATTCAATTCCTCTAGCGATGAAGGCCAACATTCCATTTGCCTTCTTAATAACCTGCTGCACCTACAACCTAACTTTTTGCGATTCATGCACAAGCCCTCCCAAGTCCCTCTGCACTACAGCATGCTGTAGTTTTTCACCCTTTAAATAATATTCAGCTCTTTTATTTTTCCTTGCCAAAGTGAATAACCTCACACTTACTAACATTGAACTCCATCTGCCAGACCTTTGCCCACTCATCCAGCTTAACTGTATCCCTCTGCAGACTCTCCACATCCTCATTACAATTTGCTCTTCCACTCAATACGGTGTCATCTGCAAACTTGGCTACACCACATTTTGTCCCCTCCTCCAAGTCATCAATGTAAATGATGAATAGTTGTGGGCCTAACACTGACCCCTGCGGCACCCCACTTACCACTCTCTGCCAACCTGAAAAACTCCCTCTTATCCCGACCCTCTGCCTCCTGTCAGACAACCAATTTTCAATCCAGGCCAATAGACTTCCCCGGACTCCACTTTCCTGTAACTTACTGATAAGTCTCTTGTGTGACACCTTATCAAATGCTTTCTGGAAATCCAAATATACAACATCAACCTGTTCCCCTCTATCCACCGCATCCATTATATCCTCAAAGAATCCTAACAAGTTTGTCAAACAAGATCTTCCCTTTCTAAAACCATGTTGCATCTGCCTGATTGAACCCTTACGTTCCAAAAGTTTCACTATTTCATCTTTAATGACGGGTACCTTCTCCCCTATTTTATCTAGCTCGAATCTGGTCCAATCTGGCTTTTCCCTTGTTTGATAAAAATCTGATAGGTATCTTAATTGTGCTACTCTATAATAATTCTTAAAGTTTGGTAGCTGTAAGCCCCCTTGTTTGTACCATTCTGTTAATTTATCTAGCGCTATCCTCGGTTTCCCCCCCCTTTCCATAAGAATTTCCTTATTATTTTCTTTAGCTCCTTGAAGAATTTATCTGTTAGGTGAATTGGTAACGATTGAAATAGGTATTGTATCCTTGGGAAGATATTCATTTTAATACAATTTACCCTTCCTATCAGTGTTAGTGCTAAGTCTTTCCAATGTTCTAAGTCGTCCTGTAATTTCTTCATTAATGGCTGATAATTTAGTTTGTATAGATGGCCTAGATTATTATCTAGTTGTATACCTAGGTATCGAATTGCTTGTGTTTGCCATCTAAATGGTGATTCTTTCATAAACTTTGTGAAATCCGCATTATTCATTCGCATTGCTTCACTTTTATTTGCATTGATCTTGTACCCTGATACTTCTCCATATTCCTTCAATTTCTTATGTAATTCTTTTGTTGATATTTTTGATTCTGTTAAGTATACTATGACATCATCTGCAAATAGACTGATTTTATATTCCTTCTCTTTTATTTTTATCCCTCTTATTTTATTTTCTGTTCCTATCAGTTCTGCCAGTGGTTCTATAGCTAATGCGAACAGTGAGGGAGATAGTGGACATCCCTGCCTAGTTGATCTGCTTGATTTGAATTGGTTTGATATATATCTATTTACTGTCACCTTTGCCAATGGTCCCTTATATAATGCTTCAATCCAGTTAATATATTTCTCTGGTAGGTTGAATCTCTGTAGTACTTTGAATAAATAATTCCATTCTACTCTATCAAACGCTTTCTCTGCGTCTAAGGCAACCGCCACTGTTGGTATCTTGTTTCCTTGTATGGCATGGTTAATGAACTTACAGATATTGTCCGTTGTTCGTCTTTTCTTAATAAATCCATTTTGATCTAGTTTTACTATTTTTGGTACACAGTCGGCCAATCTGTTTGCTAATAGTTTAGATATTATCTTATAATCTGTGTTAAGTAGAGATATTGGTCTATACGATGCTGGTGTTAGTGGATCTTTCCCCGTCTTTGGTATTACTGTAATTATTGCTGTTTTGCATGAATCTGGCATGTTTTGTGTTTCTTCAATCTGTTCATTACTTCCAGGAGAGGAGGAATTAATAAGTCTTTAAATGTTTTATAGAATTCTATTGGGAGTCCATCCTCTCCCAGCGTTTTATTGTTCAGTAGTTTTTTTAATATATCCTGTATTTCCTCTATTTCAAATGGTTTTATTAATTTATTTTGCTCCTCTTCTTGCAATTTCGGTAGTTCAATTTTAGCTAGAAATTCATCTATTTTGTCTTCTTTCCCTTCGTTCTCAGTTCGATATAGTTGCTCATAGAATTCCTTGAAGTTTTCATTGATTTCCGTTGGGTTATATGTAATTTGTTTGTCCTTTTTCCTTGATGCCAATACTGTTCTTTTAGTTTGTTCTGTCTTAAGCTGCCAAACTAGTATTTTTTGTGTTTTTTCTCCTAGCTCATAATACTTCTGTTTTTTCTTCTTTATGTTCTTCTCCACCTTGTATGTTTGTAGTGTTTCATATTTTATTTTTTTGTCCGCCAATTCTCTTCTTTTTGTTGTATCTTCTCTTATTGCTAATTCTTTTTCTGTACTTCTTATTTCCCTTTCCAGCTGTTCTATTTTCCGATTGTAGTCCTTCTTCATCTTAGTTACATAACTTATTATTTGCCCTCTGATGAACGCTTTCATTGCGTCCCATAGTATAAACTTATCTTTCACTGATTCCGTATTTATTTCAAAGTACATTTTAATTTGTCTTTCAATGAATTCTCTAAAATCCTGTCTTTTAAGTAGCATGGAGTTTAATCTCCATCTATACATTCTCGGTGGGATGTCCTCCAGCTCTATTGCTAATAACAGGGGTGAGTGATCCGATAACAATCTAGCTTTATATTCCATTTTCCTAACTCTCCCTTGGAAGTGGGCTGACAACAGGAACAGGTCTATCCTTGAGTATGTTTTATGTCAACCTGAATAATTTAAGTATTCCTTCTCCTTTGGGTGTTGTCTCCTCCATATATCCAAAAGTTGCATTTCCTGCATCGATTTAACCATAAATTTGGTTACTTTGTTCTTTCTGCTAGTCTTTTTTCCAGTTTTATCCATCTTTGAGTCCAAATTAAGGTTAAAGTCCCCTCCTATCAGTATATTCCCCTGCGTATCTGCAATCTTCAAAAAGATAACTTGCATAAATTTTTGATCCTCTTCATTAGGTGCATATACATTGAGCAAATTCCAAAATTCTGAATATATCTGACACTTTATCATTACATACCTCCCTGCTGGATCTATTATTTCCTCCTCTATTTTGATTGGTACATTTTTATTGATTAGTATAGCTACTCCTCTGGCTTTTGAATTATATGATGCTGCCGTTACGTGCCCTACCCAGTCTCTCCTTAATTAATTATGTTCCACTTCAGTTAGATGTGTTTCTAGCACGAATGCTATATCAATTTTTTCTTTCTTCAGTAAATTTAACGGTTTCTTCCTTTTGATTTAGTTATGTATTCCATTAATATTTAAAGTCAACATGGTCATTTCATACTTTGTTTGTCTTTCCTTTCCGTTTCCTCATCACCACCTTCCCTTCTTATCCATTTCTGCTTTCTTTTTTTGAACACATTGTAAGACAACACTTCTAAAACATAAAATATTTCCACTATTCCCACATCTAAAATTCCTTTAACCCGAATAATCCCTCCCTTTTCTGAGTTGCCCTTTGTTCCTTGTTGGGCAACTACATCTCCGCTCTCCATTTGGATTTGCGAACCCGCTCGCAAGCGTCAACTGATTTCACTGTACTGTTATTCTTCCCCACCCAGCCTCCTCCAGAAAAGACTTTTATCTTCACATGTAACAAAGCTCACCCTCTTAATTCCCCCCTTACTTCCTTTCTTCCCCTTCTTAGTTCTTACTTATACATTATTTTTTTTCTTTATATGAAGTTTGTCGTCATTCTTGTTCTTGTTACATCTCTTCATCTCTCGCAGGTGTTCTGGAAATTCTCGTGCTTTCTCTGGATCTGAGAACAGTCTGCTTTGCTGCCCCGGGATAACTATTTTAAGCACCGCTGGATATCTTAACATAAATTTATAGCCTTTCTTCCATAGGATCGATTTTACTGCGTTAAACTCCTTCCTCTTCTTCTGGAGTTCAAAACTTATGTCTGGGTGGAAAAATTTTTTTTGACCTTTGTATTCCAGTGGTTTTTTGTCTTCTCTTATTTTCCTCATTGCTTTCTCCAATATATTTTCTCTTGTTGTATATCTTAAGAATTTTACTAGAATGGATCTTGGTTTTTGTTGTGGCTGTGGTTTTGGGGCTAATGTTCTGTGTGCCCTTTCTATTTCCATTCCTTCCTGTATTTATGGCATTCCTAGGACCCTGGGGATCCATTCTTTTATAAATTCTTTCATTTCTTTGCTTTCTTCATCTTCTTTAAGGCTCACTATCTTTATATTGTTTCTCCTATTATAGTTTTCCATTATATCCATCTTCTGAGCTAACACATCTTGTGTTTCTTTAACTTTTTTATCAGATTCTTCCAATTTCCTTTTTAAGTCATCTACTTCCATTTCTACGGCTGTTTCTCGTTCTTCCACCTTGTCTACTCTTTTCCCTATTTCTGTTATGACCATCTCTAATCTACTCACTTTTTCTTCTGTACCTTTTATTCTTCTTTTTATTTCACTAACTTCTCATGTCATCCATTCTTTTAATGCTTCCATATATTCTTGAAATTTTTTTTTATCCATGTACTGTCCATTCCCTTCATCTTCCATTTCTCTGTGCAGAGCTTGATTCTCTCCCTCTTCTCCTGTGTCCGCTCCAGGATCTGTGTCCTCTACCTCTCTTCCTTGTATCTGTGTCTTTTCTGACTTTCTTGTTGGGCTGTTTATCTCAGTTTGCTGGGTATTTTTTTTAAATTAATGGTGTCTTGATGTTGGTCCTCTTTGGGCTGGTCATCTGCTGTGTCTCTGATTTCCTTTTTTCATTCTCCTCCTTCCTGTTCCCATTATTTTCTGTATCTTCCCACTGGGAGCCCTGCTGTCGGATCTTTCTCAGCTGTTCAGGCTGTGGAGTTCCACTCCACAGCTGATCCCCTCTCCCGTCGGTGTTGTCTTTGTTGTTGCGCACCTCTGTTTGGCTCCATGAGCCATCCTTGTAGTCCTGCATTCAGTGGGTCGTGGCCCTTCAGGGTTTCCACTGACCTCAGGGAGTGGGCTCCTCTTTCCACGGCGGGTCCCTGCTTCTTCGTACAGGTAACACCTTCAACTTTTTCTTCCGGCGTCTTTCCTTCTTCTTTTCTTCCCGTTGTTTTTGGCTTTTCTTTCTTTGGTGCCATTTCCTCCACACCTTTATTTTTTATTTGTTGTGGTTTGTGTTTGTGACTTTGCTTTTTCTTTACTTTTTTCCTTCTTTTCTGGAGAGGGCTAGTATTCTCCTACTGGCCACTACTACATCACGTGACTCCTAGGGGAGAAGGAGCTTAAGGGATTGGATAGTAAAAGCGATGAGAATCGGTGCCGAAGGGTCAAAACTTTGAACGAGTTTTTGAGAACCGGCAGGTGAAGGACGAGGCACCAGCGGCTTTCCTCCAGAGGTTATGGAGGAGCATGCAACAATATTCGGGTGTAAATCCAGATTCGGAGGCAGAGCAGCAACTCCTTCGAGCAAACTTTGTGACTAAATCCTGGCCTGATATTAAAAGGAAACTGGAAAAAATGGAGGACTGGACTGAGAAATCTCTGGACCAGTTGTTAAGAGAGGCACAGAAGGTATACGTCCAGATGGACGATATTAAGAGAGGCACAGAATGTAAACATCCGGATGGACGATGTTAAGAGAAGCACAGAAGGTAAACGTCTGGAGGGACGATGTTAAGAGAGGCACAGAAGGTAAACGTCCGGAGAGACGATGTTAAGAGGCACAGAAGGTAAACGTCTGGAGGGATGAGGAGAAACAGAAGGGAAAGGCAAAAATGATGATGCAGACGGTAGAGCAAGTTGTCGAAAAGAAGTGGGAACGTGAAAGACAGAGAGCCCCAAGGGGAGGAAGGGGCATGGCGAGAGGTGGAAGGAGAAAGCAGGAAAGAGGGGGAGCTTGGAAGACGGGACCCTTGAGGTGTTACTACTGTAATAAGGAAGGGCATCTGAAGCGAGAATGCCCGAAGCAGAGAAGGGAGACCCAATCTTATGCTCTGATGGAGGAGGAGGAATAGAGTTGTCAGGGGTTCCCCTCCTCGGGGTCAATCGGATATCAACAGGAACCCCTGGTAAACCTGAAATTAGGACCCCAAGAGGGAGAAGTAGTATTTATGGTAGGTTCAGGAGCGGAGAGTTCCAGTGTGATTCAAGCCCCACGAGACATGTCGGTGGGAAAGGAAAATATTAGAATATCGGGAGTAGGAGGGAGAGTCATGGAAACACCCTAAAGATAGGGAGGCAGTTGAGGACCTGCTTCTGGTTCCCCAAGCCGGAGTAAATTTGATGGGATGGGACCTGCAGATCCAACTGGGAGCAGGAACTGTCCCAGTAGGAGGATGCATAATGGCACGGCTGTGCCCATTGAAGGAAGAGAACATCCGGGACATTGAGGACCAGGTCTGGGCCGGAGAAGGGAACGGGGGGGGGGGGGGGGGGGTGGGGATTACAGATAACCCCACTCAAAATAACCCTAAAGGAGGGGTTCCATCTGGTGCAGATGAGACAGTATCCCATTTCTGTAGAGGGTTGAAGGGGCTTCCAGCCAGTCATTGAGAATTTGCTGCAGGATGGAGTGCTAGAAAGCTGCATGTCTCCCTATAACACCCCAGTCCTCCCTGTACAGAAATCAGATGAGATTTTCTGCTTGGTCCAGGACCTTCAAGAGTTAAACAAGATTGTCCAGACCTGACACCCCGTGGTCCCAAACCCCTATACCATACTGAATCTAATTTCCCAAGATCACGAGTGGTTCAGTGTGGTAGATTTGAAGGACGCCTTTTGGAGTTGCCCCTTGGATGAGGAAAGTTGGAACTTGTTCGCCTTCGAGTGGGAAGACCCTCACTCGGGAAGAAGACAGCAATATCGATGGACAGTCCTCCCCCAAGGGTTTACAGACTTCCCCAACCTATTCAGGCAAGTCTTAGAGCAGGTATTGGAAGAACACTTGGGCACCTCAGGGACATGGCTAATACAATATGTAGATGATCTGTTAATATCGGGAGCTGAGAAAGGTGAAGTTCGAGAGTCCACCATTAAGTTGCTAAACTTCCTTGGAGAAAAAGGATTAAGAGTTTCCAAGAACAAGTTACAATTTGTGGAACAAGAAGTAAAGTATCTGGGACATTTGATTAGCTGGGGGAGAAGGAGGATTGGACCTGAACGAATCGCTGGCATCACCGGTCTACCTATGCCTAAAAATCAGAAGGAGATAAGGAAGTTCCTTGGATTAATCAGGTATTGCTGATTGTAGATAGATAAATACGCACAGAATGTCCGATTTTTATATGACGTTGGGAGGGGAGAAAGTAAAGGTAGAACAGAGCATCGCGGAACAACAGGAGTTTGTCGATTTGAAGAACGATTTGATTAATGCCCCGGTCCTGGCTTTGCCTGCTATTAATCAGCCTTTCCACTTGTTTGTAAATGTGGAGAAAGGGGTAACCTTGCAAGTGTTAACCCAGAAAAGAGGAGGACAAAGGCAACCTGTGGCATTCCTCTTGAAGATGTTAGACCCAGTGCCACAAGGGTGGCCAGAATGTATTCAATCGGTCGCAGCCACAGCTATACTGGTTGAGAAAAGTCAAAAATTTACCTTCGGAAGAAGTCTGCTTGCGTTCACTCCCCACACAGTTAGAACAATCCTGACTCAGAAGACCCATGGATGGTTGACGGACTCGAGAATTCTGAAGTATGAGGCAATTTTGATGAAAAAAGATGACCTAACCATTGTTACAGATAAAGGCCTGAACCCTTCCCAGTTCCTATACTCATCAGAAGAAGATAAGGAACCAGAGGACCCAGGACATGACTGCAGTGAGGTGGTAGAGCTGCAGATGAAAAGTCGAGATGACTTGGAAGAGGAGCCCCTCTTGGAAGGACACCGGTGGTTCATAGATGGCTCGTCAAGCTGTATGGATGGGAAGAGATACAGTGGATACACCTTCATCGATAGGGTCACTGGAACTGAGGTGGAGGCCAAGCGTCTGCCTGGGAGTTGGTCCACTCAGTCCTGCGAACTGTATGCCCTGATGAGAGCCTTGGAACTGTTGGAGGGGGCAAGAGGGTACCATATACACGGATTCAAGATACGTGTTCAGAGTGGTACACATGTTCGGGAAGATCTGGAAGGAGCGGAGGATAATAACAGCAAGAGGAAAAGAATTAGCCCACGAACAATTAATCAAGAAGACTGAAAGCATTACTTAAACCAGAAAGAATGCTAGTACATGTGCCAAGACACCAGAAGGGAAAACTCACCAGAGGCCCGAGGAAATCGGATGGCTGACGAAGTGGCCCGGCAGGCGGTTCGATCAGGAACAGTACACATGATGACATTGATCAGAGAAGGGCTAAAAAAGGTGCCTATCTTTTCCCTCTCTGACAAGGAACAAATGGACAACGGAAGATGGTGGCTCCCCGTTGAGAGACAACTACTGGGAGAATTACACTCACGATCACACAGCGCTCAAGCGCTGTGTGATGCCTTTTTATGAACGTATGCTTGCAGAGGAGTCTACACCCTAGCGAAACAAACAGTGGCTCGCTGCGTGATTTACCCAAGGGTAAAGAGAAAAATCACGAGGACCGGGGGGACGGCAGTCACTGGCGATCCGGCCGTTCCAAAGAATACAAGTGGATTTCACCGAACTCCCCAAGGTCCAGCGATGGAGGTTCTTATGGGTAATAGTGGATCACTTCACCAGGTGGGTGGAGGCACTCCCCACCGCCAAGGCCACGGCACAGGTAGAGCGAAGATAATCTTGGAACAAATAGTTCCCCAGTATGGAGTGGCCAAGTCCATCAACTCAGACCGAGGAACTCACTTCGCTTCCAAGGTCCACAGTTTGATCTGCGAAGTTCTAGGAATAGAATGGAAACTGCATACCCGCTTGGCATCTGCAAAGCTCGGGAGGAGCGAATGAATATGACTTTAAAGATGCAGATTACGAAGCTGAGGGAGAAGATTAGACTGCCCTGGACCAAATGTCTTCCAATTGCCCTTCTCAGAATCTGGACGGCCCCACGGCAGGACATCAGAGTGTCCCCTTATGAGATGCTATTTGGACTTCCCTTCCTGGGGCAAGTAGAGGGCATACCTATGGTTGAGAGTAATGATGTATTTTTAAGGAACTATTTGCTGGCAGTTTCCCGTTCACTTGCAGATTTAAAGACCAAGGGTTTGCTGGCGCAGAGCCCTCCCCTCGATTTCCCCATCCATCCCGTGAACGCTGGTGATTGGGTCCTAATAAAGTCGTGGAAGGAGGAGAAACTCCAACCCCAGTGGACTGGCCCATACCTGGTGCTGTTGACCATGGAAATCGCTGTCCGGACAAAAGAAAAGGGGTGGACCCATGCTTCAAGAATAAGAGGCCCAGTGGACCCACCAGCGGAGGGAGAGGAGGAGGAGTGAAAGATAAAAGGACTTACCATTGCTTGAAGGACTAAAATGAGACCTTTGTGTTTTGTATATTCAATTTTACTCTTGTGTGTTATAGTGCCGTATGCTGAACTCAAGAATTATTTTATCTCCCTGTGTACGAATTATGCTAGACACCAGAGGCAGGCAGATTACTGGGTTTGCACAGTGATCCCTCATCATGGGAAGTCCAGGGTTCCCATGATGGCAGTTCCTCTCTCCCCAGAGATTATGGATATTTTGTGCTATAATCTGGGGGGAAGTTGAAGTAATGGTAGTGGAGTTCTCAGAGGTGACTTTCGGGGATGGTTCCTTAGACTGAAACCTAAGGATCCAACTAGAATAGGGCACGGTCTGCGGCTTTCCTTTGAGGCAAAAAGGGGGAATGCCACCTGCTTCTGGAATTTGAATCACAGTGCCCCATTCCAAGTGGGAAACTCGTTTTGCTAATATAACATCACTGCCACGAAATATACCCTTCCACAGCCTGTAAATGGAACCTATTGGGTGTGCGGTGACTGAGCATACCCATGGTTACTTGGAGACGGAAACTCCAGGGGGTTCTTCCTGCCGCCGGAGCAGAAGGGGTGGAGCAGGTGTTGCTACCTGGCATATTTGGTTCCCCATGTTCACATTTTAAACTGGGTGCCTGCGTCCTTTCCCCCACCCCAGCGCTGTAAGTGTAAGGTGACCGAGGGCGATAGGCTACTCTGGACCCTGTTTCCCATATACGGGACTGCGAGAGCTGGTGTAGAGATACAGAAGTTAGCCGCAGTCCTGGAGGAACTGGTGAATAACACAGACTTGGCATTAGGGGAGATTCAGTCCTAGGTGCAGGCCATAATTACGGAGATGATTGCTATCCGACTGACAGCCCTCCAAAATCGCATGGCCCTGGGTATATTGGCAGAGAAGGGAGGCACCTGTTCCTTGATTCGAAGGGAGTATTGCCCATATATTCCCGATGCCTCTGCCAACATCTCAGATCTGGCATCTCACATACGTGAGCAAAGAGAGACGATCCGAGTGGCAGGAAACTGGTACAGGAAGGAGACTGGTTGGGGAGATTGGACATGGATTGATTGGGGCCTGAAAGGCTGGGGTCAATGGCTGATCCACCTTGCTATTTACAGCCTAATTATCCTGGTGGGTTTGTTCATCGGATTGGTAGTTCTAAGGTGTGTCATCGCACAATTAGTTTCCTCTGCGACCGGCCTAATTGTGCCACGGCAAATGGTGCTAAGGCCTGAATGGTATTGAGGATGAGCAGCAAGAAATTAAACATATGCTCCAATGGTTTGAGGGAAGCAGAAGAGACCACCAAAGCTATGCTGATGTAGTTTAATCAAATATACATGGTAAAAGAAAAAGGGTGGAATGTGATTAAACTAGCACCACTGAGAGAAGTAGTGAAACATGATTAGATTAGCACTTGAGAACAGTTAGCTAACAGTTAGTCAACCCCTTGTGTGTCAGAATCTCCAAGGACAATGAGTTCTAGTTTAAACTGGTAAAACGACCTAAGGTAACCTGCAGTCACGACTGCACTTGCTTAATGAGAATACAAATATTAACCTGGATGACCCCAATGACGAGACTGCTTGATTAACATAACATGCAATGTATAAACAAGGAGGAACCCTACAGAATCGGGGAGGATGGGAAGGGAAATAGGAAGGTTGTGAACTATTGGGGTCCCGATTGGAAGGAGCTGTAAGGGGAGGTGTCTTTGCTAAGCGCAGAATTGTACAAAAAATTTCAAATCTTTGGTGTGTCTTGGGACTAAGAGACACCCAACTCTACAGACCCGCAAATAAAACGGAACTTGTTCTCCAAGACTTTGTCTTCTGAGTACTGATTGTGAACACATTGTATTTCACAGTGTCTTTGGTTCATTGATTATTCAGGAATCTGATGGCAGCGGGAAAGAAGCTGTCAATGCGCCGCTGAGTGCTCGTCTTTAGGCTCCTGTACTTTTTTTCCCAATGGTAGCAGAGTGAGGAGGGCACAGCCAGGGTGGTGGGGTCTTTGAGGATAGAGGTTGCTTTTTTTAAGAGACTGCCTCATGTAGATGTTCCTCGATGGAGTGAATTCTGGTACCTGTGATGTCGAAGGGCGAGATAACAACCCTGTGGAGTTTATTCTTGTCCTGAGGGTGGGTGCCTCCATACCAGGCAATGATGCAACCAGCCAGAATGCTCTCTACGCTACACCTGTAGAAGTTTACAAGAATCTTTGGTGACATACCAAATCTCCTCAGACACCTCACAAAGTATAGGTGCTGGCGAGCCTTCCTTGAGATGGCATCAACGTGGAGGCTCCAGGACAGATTCTCAGAGAAGTTGACATCCAGGAATTTGAAGTTCTTGACCCTCTCCCTGACTGATCCCTTGGTGAGGACAGGGCTGTATTCCCCTGACTTCCTCCTGAAGTCCACAATCATCTCCTTGGTTTTGCTGACATTGAGCACAAAGTTGCTGTCGTTACACCATCCAACCAGCTGATCTATCTCCCTCCTGTTCGCTTCCTCATTGTTGTTTGTGACAACTGTGGTGTCATCAGTAAACTTGTAGATGGCATTGGAATTGTGCCTGGTCACACAGTTGTGGGTGTATAATGAGTAGAGCAGCGCATCCTTGGGGATAATCAGTGAGGAAGATATTATTTCCAATTCGTACTGACAGTGGTCTTCTGATGAGAATGTCAAAGATCCACTTACAGAGTTGGGTACAGAGGCCTAGTGTTTGTAACTTCTTGACCAGCACTGAGGGAATAATGGTATTGTCAATGAAGAGCAACTATAGGTATGAATTTCTGTTTTGAGGGTGATCCAGAGCCGAGTGGAGAGCCAGCTGTATTGCATCTGCTGTGGAACGATTGTGACGATATGTGAATTGCAGTGGGTCCAAATCTTGGTTTAGATATGTGTTAATTCTGGCCATGATCAGCCTCTCAAAGCATTTCATCACAGTAGAAATTAGTGCGACTGGGCGGTAGTCGTTGAGGTGCCTCACACTACTTTTCATGGGGACTGGAAGGATTGATGCCCTTTTGAAGCAGGTGGGAACCTATGGTTGCACTAATGAGAGGTTGAAAATGTTTGTGAACACTCCAGCGAGTTGGTTGCCGCAGATTTTCAGTACCCTGCCAGGTACATTGTCAGGACCTGATGCTTTGCGATGTTTCGCCCTCTTGAATGATGTTCTGACGTCATCCTCAGAGGCAGATATCACAGTCTTCATCTTTTTCAGGTCATCTAGTAGGCACTGTTTGATTCTTCTCAAAATGGGCAGAGAAGGTGTTCAGCTCATCGGATAATGAAGCATCACAGCCATCTACTATAGCTTCAGATTCCTACAGCACTGTTTCCAGCTCTTCTTGAACTAACTGGTCCTCAACCTTTTTCTTTCCACTCACATGCCACTTTAAGTAAACCCTATGCCATAGGTGCTCTTTGATTATTAAGGCATTGCTTAAGGTGGTATATGGGTAGAAAGAAAATGTTTGAAAAGCACTGTTTTAATCATCCCTCATTGACTCGTTATGTGCATGGTTTCAGAACTCCAAAGGAAATGGGCCAATGACAATTTTTCTCAAGCAAAATATTTCCGTCTTGGATCTTGAGTAGTGATTCTCAACCTTCCCTTCCCATTCACATACCCACTTAGGCAATCCCTTCCTAATCATAGAGCACCGATGGCAAAGGGATTACTTAAAGTGGTATCTGAGTGGAAATAAAAAGGTTGAGAACCACTGCTCTAACTTCTTTCCCTTCAGGAGTCTCTCCCTCTTATCTGTCTCTTCACCTTTTCCACTCCTGTCCAGTACCCCATTTGCCCCCCATCAAAGTCCAAGGTTCAAATTTAGTAGATACATGTATACATACATACAGAGAACACCCCTCCCACCATTTGAGAAGCAGAAGAGACAACCCACAGAACGGTGACCATGGCGACAGGTTAGTGGGAGGCTCTGCGGCTGAAGAGCACAGGCCGTTGGTGTCTCGAAGCAAAAGAACCCATGCAGGCTGTGGGTGACTGTGGTCGACATATTCACACCAGGCAGCAGACTGCTGGAGACCAGCTCAAGAATGGTAAAAGGGGTACCATGTATGGGAACTGGGATACGAGAGGGTGTTGAGAATGCCGACGTTTTTCTGATCAAGTCAGAGTTTTAGATCTGGAACTCATGCTGCTGATGGTTTGGAGTGAACTGTGTGGCTGAGGGGGCAATGACTGCACTGGAGGTGAATCCAGAGACACTTGATCACTCAGAGGGGACTTTTTCATTTCTTCCCCTCTCAGATAAGCTTCAAGCAATTTCTATTGATGGCAAATCTATCTGCCTTACAGCAGACTAAAATGAATTTTGTGGAATATTGTATTATTTTTATTACATGATAATAATGGAATCTTGAATTTTGACATCATATACAACCCTGAGATCCTTTTTCTGCAAGCAAGGCTTATTAATCTCCATACTGTGATTGTAAATTATATTTAAAGAAAGAAAGAACTGCAAACTTAATAAGCAAATGCAGATGTAAATTTAAAATACAGTATTAAATAATGAGTCTTTGAATAAGTCCATTGTTCAGGAGTTTGATAGATGAGGGATAGCAATTGTTCCTGAACTAGTCTATAAGCTTTGTTCACCCCTTGATGCAGGTGATTTCTTCCCTTCACACTTTTTTTATGAGTCCAGAGGACCCCAAAACCCAGCAGCAATAGAAATTCACCAAGACAAATAGTTACTTGAACAAAAGTTGGTTTTGATTTTCTTTAAACATAAAAACGGGATCAAACTTTAACTTATTACTATTAACCTAACTTAACCCCCTTCTACTTCTATGTAATGTGTATTGTTACGAGCCCAAAGGACCCCAAAACCTAGCAGCAATAGATATTCACCACGAACAAATGATTACTTAAACAAAGGTTGTTTTTAATTATCTTTAAACATGAAAACAGAATCAAATTTTAACTTATCACTACTAACTTAACTAACCCAACTTGACCCCCTTCTAATTTTAAGCACACATGCATGTAATATGTGTGTAAATTTAAGAAAAGTTCTTTGGTCACAGTTCAATCTCATTTCTCATGCTTCCAAGTTCGCTGGTTGCAGGCAATTCTTATACTGTGCACAGAATTGAACTTGTATAAAGTTCACCAGGCTTTGGTGCTTGAAAGGTAAATGTTTATTGCTCAGGAAGGTTCTTGTATGTTTTGTAGAGAGAGATGTGCTGTTCCAGGACATCCACAACTTATGTACTAAATGTAGAGTTAGTTAAAGGACCTGTTGTGGTAGAGTAATTTCAAAGTTACCCATGCAGGGGGTCTTGTTATTATTAGCTAATGATTTGGCAGACGACAAGGTTGTGACAGTTTTGAGATTAACGAATCGACCTAAGAAGGATGTGGAGGAAGAGACTTGTGAGATATCTCCTGCATGTGCAGTAACAAGGTCGGTGTCTAAAAACATGATGAGAGATGAAGAAGATCCAGTGGATAGAGACTTGCCCAGGGCTTCTGAAATGAATTTGAAAGAGCAGGGTAATTGTGAGATTAAGGATTTCTCTTTGTCAAGGAAAGAGTTAATTCAACAGCAGAAAGCAGATATAAATCTTGTTGACTTAAGGGACAAAGCAGTAACTGAACAGGAGATTTTAAAAAATGGCTTGTGGTTATTACTTGAAGGGTGAATTGTTGATGAGAAAATGGAGACCTCTTGATATTCCTGCTAATGAAGAGTGGGGTATGATTCATCAGGTGGTTGTTCCTAGAAATTACCAGAATGAAATTTCAAATCTAGCCACAGTACACCTTTAGATGGTCATCTTGGTGTAAAGAAAACCATGAATAAGATTTTGAGACAATTTTTCTGACCTGGTTTGAGGAAGGATGTTGTAAATTGGTGCTGGACATATCATTTTTGTCAGGTTGTGGGGAAACCTAACCAGGGTCCTCCAGTGGCTCCATTACAACCTATTCCTGCTGTTTGGGAACCTTTCACTAGGTTATTGTGGATGGTGTAGGTCCCCAGCCTAAAACTATGTCTGGGAATCAGTACTTATTATGTGTACAGCATCGAGATTTCCAGAAACTATACTATGAAGGAATATTAAAGCCACAATTGTGGTAAAGATTCTGGAAAGATTTTTCACCTTTTTTGGATTACCGAAAGTGATTCAGAGTTGTCAAAGATATATCTTTATGTCTGGGTTGTTTCAGCAGATAATTTATGAGTTGGAAATAAAACAGATCACTTTATCTTCGTGCCATTCTGAAACTGAGGGAACTTTGGAAAGGTTTCATTCCACTCTTCAAAATATGATGAGGATTTATTGTCTGGAGAATGGAAGGGATTGGGATGAAGGTTTTCCTTTCTTGTTATTTGCAGCAAGGGAAGTTGTGCAGGATTCATTAGGTTTCAGCCCTTTTGAAATTGTGTTTGGACATCAGGTTAGAGGCCCTTTAATGTTGATAAAAGAACAATGGGTTCATGAGGATGTGCAGTTGGTCTTGCTGGATTATGTCTCTAAATTTAACGATAGGTGACAAAAAGTGTGGACTTTGGCTCAAGAGAATTTAGAAATGGCTCAGGGTAAAATGAAGCATTTATTTGACAGGAAAAGTCAAGTGAGGAATTTTAGGACAGGAAGTAAAGTTTTGATTTTGTTTCCACACATGACAATCCTTTGAGAGCAGGATTAGTTATATCGAAACTGAATGATGTTAACTATGTAATTAACACTCCAGATCGAAGGAATAAAACTCAGGTTTGTCACATAAATATGGTGAAACCTTATGATGAGGGTAAAGGTAGTGGAGAATAATCTGTATCAGAGTTGTTAGTTGTTGAAGGGTTGAGGAAGTCATGGATGATAGGATTATGGAAAGAGAATCTTGTGAGGGTAACCTTAAAGAAACCATGGTTCCTGTGTGCCTGTCTAACTCAACAATTTTGTAAAATTTGGAGGAAAAGTTAGGCCATCTTAAGTCATGAGAACAGATGCAGTTGAAAGAATTAATTTTGAAATATGCAAATTTGTTTCCTAATGTGCCAAAAGGGTCATCAGTGATTTATCATGATATGGCGGTAGGAGAAGCAAATCCCATAAAACAACACCCATATGAAATAAATATTCAGAAGAGTAAAATCATGGATCTGGAGGTGAAATATATGTTGAAAAATGATATTATTAGACCTTCGAACTGAGATTGGAGTTCTCCTTGTGTTCTGGTACCTAAACCAGATGGAACTGTTAGGTTCTGTACAGATTACAGGAAGGTTAATTCAGTAACTAAAACAGATGCTTATCCTATTCCAAGAATAGATGACTGTGTTGATAACATTTGGAAAGCTGAATTTCTTACTAAGTTGGATTTATTGAAAGGTTGCTGGTGTGTGCCTCTAACTGAGAGAGGAAAGAATATTTCAGCTTTTGTAACTCCATCTGGTTTATATGAGTATAATGTGTTACCTTTTGGCATGAAAAGTTCCCCTGCAACATTCCAGAGAATGATTAATTTGGTTATCCAAGGGTGAACTCATACAGATGCTTATATTGACGACTTGGTCAAAAAAAGGTGACACTTTGGAAGAACACCTGAGGGAATTGGATAAATTGTTTGCAAGGTTATCCAAATCAAACTTAACTGTTAATTTAGCAAAAAGTCAATTTGTAAATGCTGCTGTAACATACTTAGGTCATGTAGTTGGTCATGGCAAAGTTGGATCTATTCAAGCTAAGGTGAATGCAATTTCTGAGTTTCCTATTCCCAATGGCAAGAAAGCAGTGAGAAGGTTTTTAGGAATGGCAGGATATTATAGAAAATTTTGCAGAAACTTTGCTGAGGTTGCTCTTCCTTTAACCAACCTTTTGAAAAAAATGGGAGAAATTTGTGTGGTCTAAAGTTTGTTACGCAGCTTTGGAAAATTTAAAGGAGATGCTATGCCATTGACCTGTTTTAAAATCTGATATTGACAGATCCTTTTCTTTTGCAGTGGATGCCAGTGAGGGGGCAGCAGGTGCATTTTTATTACAAAAGCATAATTAAATTGACCATCCAGCTGCCTACTTTTCAAAAAAAAAATTCAATGTTCATCAAAGGAACTATTCCACTACTGAGAAAGATCTATTGTCTATAATATTTGCTCTGCAGAATTTTGATATATATCTCAGTACCTCTCATGAACCAATTGTGATATTTACTGACCACAATCGTCTGATGTTTTTGAATAAAATGAGGAATAAAAACAGATTGTTAAACTGGAGTTTGATATTACAAGAAAATAATCTGGAAATTAATCATATCAGAGGTACAAATAATGTGATAGCAGATTGTCAAGATGTTAAAATTGATCATGTATAGAAATATACACTCTCAACATTGGGTTATATTGTTATAATGTAGTGGCGGCTACACCGCTAACTGAAGGATCGCACAACCAGATGGGTTGAGGTCAGTGAGCAAAATCTGATTTATTGCAGGCTGCCTGGCTGGTCTTATACTCCCAGCCCAGACCTGGCTGAGAACCGCACTGGGGGGCCCCAACATCACCGGGGCATCACGTGGGTCCCCAAGCGTGGGCTTCTGAGCCTGGTGCCGAGGTCAGGAGGAAATCCCCGACGGCAGCATTTTGGCTGGCTGGGACAAGTGGGGCAGATTTTCCTGCCTAATGGCGTACCGCCACAATAACATGTGATATATTGCGTATTGTTATCACTGCAGTGATTGTAAAGTCATTTTGTAGGGGGAAAATGTGACAGATTATGCTGTATTTTACTTTGTATATAGATATGTTTTAAAGGAGATAATTGTGGCAGGTTTTTAGTGTAGGTCACATTTCAGAACAGATCTCATTTATAATACTGGAGACCTGCTCAAGGCAGACACAACAGCTGTGAATTCCTTTGCAAAAACTTTGAAGAGTGCCCAAGGGACTTCACTAATGGATTGTTGTTTTGAAAAGCAACAGATGAGGAGTCATGTGATGGAGTAGTGGCCGGTCAGGGAACTCCAGCCCTCTCCAGAAAAGTTTAAAAAAAATACACAAAACACAAAGGTACAAGAATAAAAATTAAAACAAAGTAAAAGTAAAGGTGGGAAGAAAATGGCAGCGAAGAAAGAAAAGTCAAAAGCAACGGGAAGAAGAGAAGAAGAAAGAACGTCGGAAGAAGAAGGTGAAGGCCTTACCTGTCTGAGGAGCCCCGCCGCGGAGAGAAGAAGCCCGCTCCCTAAGGTCAGTAGAAGTCCCGAGCTCGGGACTACAAAAATGGCTCGCGGAGCCAAGTAAAAATGCGCAACCGCGCATGAAAAAAAACACACTGACGGGAGGGGGGAAGAGTTGAGGAGTCGATCTCCACAGCTGAGAATGACAGCTACAACACAACAACAGGAAGAGAACATAGAAATCAACGAGAACAAGAAAGAAGAGAGTAAAAAGAAAGCAAGGAAACAACAGATGACCAACCCAGAGGAAGAAGAAGAAGAAGAAGAACATAGAGAAATGGAAGAAGAAGGGAAAGGCAAGACAATGGATATATATTTTTTAAAGAATATATGGAATCAGTAAAAGAATGGCAATTACAAGAATTTAGTGAAATAAAAAGAAGAATTAAAAGTGGAGAAGAAAAAATGAATAGAATAGAGATGGTCATGTCAGATATAGGAAAAAGAGTGGACAAGGTGGAAGAACGAGAAACAGCCATAGAAATGGAAGTAGATGACTTAAAAAAGAAATTAGAAGAATCTAATAAAAAAGTTAAAGAGACACAAGAGCTGTTAGCTCAGAAGATAGATATAATGGAAAATTATATTAGAAGAAATAATATAAAGAAAGTGGGCCTTAAGGAAGATGAAGAAGGCAAGAATATGAGAGAATTTCTAAAAGATTGGATCCCCAGGGTCCGAGGAAGACCAGAATTACAGGAAGAAATGGAAATAGAAAGGGCACATAGAACATTAGCCCTGAAACCACAGCCACAGCAAAAACCAAGATCCATTTTAGTAAAATTCTTAAAATATACAACAAGAGAAAATATATTGGAGAAAGCAATGAAGAAAATAAGAGAAGACAAAAAGCCACTGGAATACAAAGGTCAAAATTTTTTTTTCTATCCAGACATAAGTTTTGAACTCCTGAAGAAGAGAAAGGAGTTTAATACAGCAAAAACGATCCTATGGAAAAAAGGATATAAATTTATGCTAAAGTACCCAGCGGTACTTAAAATAGTTAATCCAGGGCAGCAAAACAGACTATTCTCGGATCCGGAGGAAGCATGAAAATTTGCAGAACAACTACAAAACAGGCAGAGAGATGAAGACGTGTAACGAGAGTAAAAATGACCACGAACTATATGTATGTGTGTATATGGGTATGTGTATGTATATATGTGTGTACATGAGTGTATCCGTATTTAAAGGAAAATATATAGAGTATAGATAAGAATTAATAAGGGAATGAAAGAGAAGAGAGGAAGTAAGGAGGGAATTAAAAGAGTGACCTTTGTTATATATGAAAATTGAAATCTTTTCTGGGGGGGGCTGGGTGGGGAGGAGTTACGGTCACTGCGCAATCAGTTGACGCTTGCGAGTGAATTCGCAAATCCAAATGGAGAGGGGAGATGTGGTTGCCCGACAAGGGATAAAGGGCAACTCAGGAAGGGGAGGGGATAATGGGGTTAAAGAAATTTTAGATAGGAGAATAAGGGAAATGTTTGATGTTTTAGAAATATTGTCTTATAAAGTGTTCAAAATAAGAAAGCAGAAATGGATAAGAAGGAAAGGTGATGATGAGGAAATGGAAAGGAAAGATAAACAAAGTATGAAATGGCTCCGTTGAACTATATGACTTTAAATATTAACGGAATACATAACCAAATCAAAAGAAAGAAACTGCTAAATTTACTGAAAAAAGAAAAAAATTGATATAGCATTCGTGCAAGAAACACATTTAACTGAATTGGAGCACAAGAAATTAAAGAGAGATTGGGTAGGACATGTAACAGCAGCGTCATATAATTCAAAAGCTAGAGGAGTAGCTATATTAATCAGTAAAAATGTACCAATTAAAATAGAAGAGGAAATAATAGGTCCAGCAGAGAGATATGTAATGATAAAATGTCAGATATATACGGAGTTTTGGAATTTACCAATGTATATTCACCTAACGAAGAAGATCAAAAATTTGTGCAAGGTATTTTTTTGAAGAGAGCAGACACGCAAGGGAACATACTAATAGGAGGGGATTTCAACCTTAATTTGGATTCAAACATGGATAAAACTGGGAAAAAATTAACAGAAAGAACAAAGTAACCAAAATTATAATTAAATCGATGCAAGAAATGCAACTTTTGGATATATGGAGGAAACAACACCCAAAGGAAAAGGAATATTCATATAATTCGGGTAGACATAAAACATACTCAAGAATAGATCTATTCCTGTTATCAGCTCATATGCAAGATAAAGAAAAACAGAATATAAAGCTAGAATATTATCGGATCATTCACCCCTGATAATGACAATAGAGTTAGAGGACATCCCTCCAAGAATGTATAGATGGAGATTAAACTCCATGCTACTTAAAAGGCAGGATTTTAGAGAATTAATTGAAAGACAAATTAAAATGTACTTTGAAATAAATACGGAATCAGTGAAAGATAAGTTTATACTATGGGATGCAATGAAAGCGTTCATTAGAGGGCAAATAATAAGTTATGTAACCAAGATGAAGAAGGACTACAATCAGGAAACAGAGCAGTTGGAAAGGGAAATAGTAAATATAGAAAAATAATTAGCAATGAAGGAAGATACAACTAAAAGAAGAGAATTGGCAGATAAAAAAATAAAATATGAAACAATACAAACATATAAGGTGGAGAAGAACATAATGAAGACAAAACAGAAATATTATGAACTAGGGGAAAAAACGCACAAAATTCTAGCATGGCAGCTTAAGACAGAACAAGCTAAGAGAATGGTATTGGCATCAAGGAAAAAATACAAACAAATCACATATAACCCAATGGAGATCAATGAAAACTTTAGAGAATTCTATGAACAATTATACCAAACTGAAAATGAAGGGAAAGAAGGCAAAATAGATGAATTTTTAACTAAAATTGAACTACCAAAATTATAAATAGAGGAACAAAATAAATTAACAGAACCATTTGAAATAGTAGAAATACAAGAGATAATAAAAAAACTACCAAATAATAAAACACCAGGAGAGGATGGATTCCCAATAGAATTCTATAAAACATTTAAAGATTTATTAATTCCTCCCCTTCTGGAAGTAATCAACCAGATTGATAAAACACAAAGCTTACCAGATTCATGCAAAACAGCAATAATTACAGTAATACCAAAGAAAGGGAAAGATCCACTCGCACCAGCGTCATATAGACCAATATCTTTACTTAACACAGATTATAAAATAATAGCTAAACTATTAGCAAACAGATTAGCCGACTATTTCCCTAAAATAGTAAATCTAGACCATTAAAAAAGACGAAAAACAGACAATATTTGTAAATTTATTAACTTAATTCATGCAGTAGAAGGGAATAAAGCTCCAACTGTAGCAGTTGCTTTAGACGCAGAGAAGGCCTTTGACAGAGTAGAATGGAATTATTTATTCAAAGTATTACAAAAATTCAGTTTACCAGAGAAATATATTAATTGGATTAAAGCATTATATAAGGGGCCATTGGCGAAAGTGACAGTAAATGGATATATATCAAAGCAATTTAACTTAAGCAGATCAACAAGGCAGGGATGCCCACTATCACCCTTATTGTTCGCGTTAGCTATAGAACCACTAGCAGAATTGATAAGAACAGAAAATAAAAGAAAAGGGATAAAAATAAAAGACAAGGAATATAAAATCAGTTTACTTGCAGATGACGTTATAGTATACATAACAGAACCAGAATTATCAATAAAAGAATTTCATAAGAAATTGAAAGAATATGGAGAAGTGTCGGGTTACAAGATTAATGCAAATAAAAGTGAAGCAATGCCAATGAATAATTTGGATTTCTCAAAATTTAAGAAAGAATCACCATTCAGATGGCAAATGCAAGCAATACGATACCTAGGTATACAAATAAATAAAAATCTCGGCCATCTATATAAACTCAATTATTATCCACTAATGAAAAAATTACAGGATGACAGAGCATTGGAAAGATTTACCACTAACATTAATAGGAAGGATAAACTGTATTAAAATGAACATTTTCCCAAGGATACAATACCTATTTCAGGCATTGCCAATACACTTGACGGAGAAATTCTTCAAGGAGTTAAAGAAAATAATAAGGAAATTTTTATGGAAAGGGGGGAAACCGAGGATAGCACTAGATAAATTAACAGAATGGTATAAACAAGGAGGCTTACAACTGCCAAACTTTAAAAATTATTATAGAGCCGCACAATTAAGATACCTATCAGATTTTTATCAAACAAGGGAAAAGCCAGATTGGACTAGATTAGAACTAGATAAAATAGGGGAGAAGATACCTGAACATATATTATATAAATGGGATGAAAAATTGTTACAACGTAGGAATTCTCCAGTATTACATCATCTACTCAATATTTGGAAGAAGATTCATGTAGAAAGGAATAAAACAAATTACCAATTACCAAAACTAATACTGATGCAAAATCAGTTAATCCCTTTTACAATAGATAACCTTTCCTTTAGAGAATGGGAGAAAAAAGGGATCAAAAGAATAGAAAATTGTTTTTCAGGAAATAAATTACAATCCTTTGAACAAATGAAGAATAAATATAATATAACTCAAGATACAGTGTTGGCATACCACCAACTGAAATCCTACTTGAAGGACAAATTAGGAAGTAGTCTGAGGTTACCAGAGGGAAGTAACTTTGAATATATGATTACAGACACAATGATAATCAAAACATTTATTACAAATATGTATATTAAACTGCAAGAAAAGGAGAACGAGGAAACAAATGGTAAAACTAAACAAAAATGGGAACAAGATTTAAACATAAAGATAAAGAAGGAAACATGGGAGAAGTTATGCTCTGGAACTATGAGAAATACAATAAACACGAGGTTACGTATGATACAATATAACTGGATACGCAGGCTATACATTACACCTCAAAAGTTAAATAAATGGGACCCAACAGTATCTGACAGATGTTTTCGTTGTAAAAAAGAAATGGGAACAACAATTCATGCAATCTGGACGTGTGAGAAAGTGAAAAAATTTTGGGAAGATCTAAACCAGATATTAAATAAAATTACAGAAAGCAACATACCAAAAAACCCAGAGATCTTCCTCCTAAGTAACATAAAAAACAAAGAATTTGGACTTGATTTGGATGGTGCACAAAAATGATTTGTTAGGATAGCCCTAGCCGTAGCAAAAAAATGTATTATGTCAGCCTGGAAATTAGAAGATAACTGAGAATGGTATATAGAAATGAATAAATGTATTCCATTAGAAAAAATAACATATAATTTAAGAAATAATATTACAATATTTGAACAAATATGGGAGCCATACATGAAACACAATAGAGAAAACCGACCGGGGACATCTACCACCTAAAATGATAGCAGGAGAAGGAAATGAAAAGAATTGACTCAATGGAATTTCTTGTTTATTTTTATTGAGTGATAACATTGTTTGATTGGTTTAATGTATCTTAGATTCTGTACTTTAAATGAATGGGAGGGGAGGTAGGAAGGGTGGGATGGGAAGAGTAAGGGGGGGGGGGAGAAAACGACACTGTATCTATTTGAAAAGGAAAATGTATGTATCTTGATCAATGTGATTTATGGTGTGAAAAATAAAAAAATTTAAAAAAAAAGAAAAGCAACAGATGAAAGAGCTCAGGGGATTGGGTTCGGAGCCGTAGGCTGTCTGAGTACAGTTTGCTTTTCTAAGAGGATCATGTGGTTTTGCAAGCAGAGAGAGTCAAACAGGCTTTTCTCTGAGAGACAGAATTCAGTTCAATGGTGTGCTACAGCAGCAGCAGCTGGGACTGGAACAGGACAAGCTGGCAAACTTGTGGAAAAACCCAATTTTTAAGATGGGTTGTGGTCCATACAAGAGGAGATGGCTGTCTGCATAATGTTTCACTTGAAATTTAGGGAAGCAAAAAGGAACTCTGTGGTGACCTGAAAGAAAGAGGTTATCAGCTGGAAAACCCTGATGAGACAAGTTTCTTTGGCAAGACACTGAAGTGGCTGATTGGAAGGAATCAGTTGTGGGTGTCCAACAAGCAACAAATCTCTCTCTCTGACAACCAACAAGAACCTTCCTGAGCGGTAACCATTTACCTTTCAAGCACCAAAGCCTGGTGAAATTCATAAATGTTAAATTCTGGGCACAGTTTAAGAATTACCTACAACCAGTGAATTGAGAGGATTGAGAAGTGAGATTGGACTGTGATTTAAAGAACTTATCTGAACTTACACACACATTACACACACGTGCGCTTAGAATTAGAAGGGGGTTAAGTTAGGTTAGTTATTTTCATGTTTAAAGATAATTAAAAGCAACTTTTGTTTAAGTAACCATTTGTCTTGGTGAATATCTGTTGCTGCTGGGTTTTGGGGTCCTCTATGTTTATAACACATCATCCTCCCTCCATTTTTCAGTGACCTCTAACTCATACATCCTCCATTTGTCATCCTCCTTTCTTCATTTTTCAGCTTCCTCTCTTTGTTTTTCACCTTCCTCTGCCTTATATTTTTGTCCCTGCAATTCAAACTCTCGTTTCTCTTTCTTCTTCTTCCATCCTCAATTTCTCCAATTCCAATTGCAATTCAACAGATCTATCCTCCGGAAAACTGTCAAAATCTTTCTCAACAAATTTTCCCTCACCTATATAATATTCCATTATAATTATCTATTTGTATTTTCCTCATCCAACGGTCGACTTCAACCAGCTTTAATTCCTTAGTAATGACCATCAGTTCTTATTTTTCTCTGCAGGTTCGCAGGTGATGGTTGTAACAAAAATGTAAACTTCCATTGCTGCTGTTTTCCCACACACTCAAGCTTTAAATTAGCTTGTAAAAACCAATTAACTAATAAATCACAAAATCTCCAAAAGTTTAAGATCCCAAAACTCCAAATATTTCAATCCAAAAAGACAAGCCCCAATTTGTTACGTCCATAAGGACCCATAAACCCAGCAGTAATAGAAATTCACCAAGTCAAATGGTTACTTAAACAAAAGTTGCTTTTAATTTTCTTTAAACATAAAAACAGGAGCAAACTTTAACTTATTACTATTAACTTCAACCCCATTCTAATTATAAGCACATGTGTATGTGTTCAAGAAAATTATTTGATTGACAGTCCAATCTCACCTCTCACTCTTCCAGGTTCACCAGTATCAGGCATTTCTTATACTGTGCACAGAATTTAACATTTATGTTGTTTCACCAGGCTTTGGAGCTTAAAGGTAAATGGTTACCGTTCAGAATGGTTCTAGTTGGTTTCAGAGAGAGATTTGTTGCTTGTTGGACACACAAACTGATCTCCCATGATCAGCCACTTCAGTGCCTTGCCGAAGAAACTTGCCCCATCATGGGTTTTCCAAATGATAACCTCTTCTTCCAGGTCACCACAGACTTCCTCTTGTTTCCCTTGTTTCAGGAGAAACACTCTAGCCAGGCACTTCCTCTTGTCAGGACTATAAAGGTGTGGAATATCTCAAATTGGGTCCAGGGTATTCTAAAAGGGGAAGGCGAACAGCCTGATGTCTTGGTACATGTGGGTACCAATGACATAGATAAAAAGAAGGAGGAAGTACTGAAAAAGGATTACAGAAAGCTAGGACAGAAACTAAGAAATAGGACAGCCAGGGTGGTGATCTCTGGTTTGCTACCTGTGCCAAGTGCAACTGAGGACAAAAATGGAAGGTTAAGAAAAATGAATGTGTGGCTGAGGGGCTGGTGTAAGGGACAGGGTTTTGGCTTCTTGGATCATTGGGATCTCTTTCGGGGAAGGCATGACCTCTACAAGAAGGATGGGTTACACCTAAACCCAAAAGGGGTCAATATATTGGCCGCTAGATTTGGTACAGCCGTCGGGTGCGGTTTAAACTAATTTGGCAGGGGGATGGGAACCTGTATGATAGGGCAAAGGACAGAAAAGATAAAACAGGAAAAGTTTGGTTTGGCAGCGAAAGTAAAAAATCAGAAAGAGCAAGGAGGGTGAAAAAAGCAAATCTGAAGGCTTTATATCTTAATGCAAGAAGCATTCGGAACAAGGTAGATGAATTAGCTGTGGAAATTGAGATAAACAAATATGATTTGATTGGGATTACAGAAACATGGCTGCAGGGTGGGCAAGCCTGGGAACTTAACATCCTGGGGTATATGATATTTAGGAGGGATCGGCAAGAAAGAAAAGGGGGTGGGGTAGTATTGATGGTGAGAGAAGGGACCGACACGATTGACAGGAAGGATATTAACTCAGAAGATGCGGAATCTATATGGGTAGAACTGAGGAATAGCAAGGGGTGGAAAACGTTAGTGGGGATGGTATATAGGCCTCCAAATAGTAGTGTAGAGGTGAGGGAAGGCATAAAAAGTGAAATTAGAGAAGCGTGCAATAAGGGAACAGCCGTCATCATGGGAGACTTTAATTTGCATGTAGATTGGACTAGTCAAACTAGTAAAAATACAGAGGAGGAGGAATTCCTTGAATGTTTACGGGACGGTTATCTAGACCAATATGTCGAGGAACCAACTCGGGAGCAGGCCATTTTAGATTGGGTATTATGCAATGATAAGGGGCTAATCAACAATCTTGTTGTGTGAGGCCCTTTGGGTAGGAGCGATCACAATATGATCGAATTCTCACTCGACATGGAGAGTGATGAAATTAAAACCGAGACTAAGGTCCTGAATTTAAATAAAGGGAATTATGATGGTATGAGACGGGAGTTGAGTAAGATTGATTGGGTGGTGTTTATGGGGGGGGTTGACTGTGGATAGACATTGGAAAGCATTCACAGATCTAATGGAGAAATTGCAAAAATCGTTTATACCGGTTTGGCATAAAAATAAACCATAAAAGGTGACTCAACCGTGGATAACAAGGGAAATTAGAGACAGCATTGGGTCCAAAGAGAGAGCCTATCAATTGGCCAAAAAAGTACCGCAACCGAAGACTGAGAGCAGTTCAAGATGCACCAAAGGAGGACAAAGGGATTAATCAAGAGAGCAAAAATAAATTACGAAAGTAAGCTTGCGGCAAATATAAAAACCGACTGCAAAAGCTTTTATAAATATGTCAAGAGGAAAAGATTGGTGAAATCCAGAGTAGGTCCTTTGCAGACGGAATCAGGGGAATATATAATGGGGAATAAGGAAATGGCAGACCAATTAAATTCTTACTTTAGTTCTGTTTTCACAAGAGAGGATACAAATAACCTCCCAAGGATGTTGGGAAACATAGAGACTAATGCAAGGGAGGAACTGAAAGAAATCAGTATCTCTAAGGACATGGTCTTGGGGAAATTGATGGGATTGAAGGCAGATAAATCCCAAGGGCCTGATAATCTACATCCTAGGGTACTCAAGGAAGTGGCCATTCAGATAACAGATGCTTTAAGAATTATTTTCCAGAACTCGATAGACTCAGGATCAGTACCCATGGATTGGAGGGTAGCTAATGTTACCCCACTATTTAAAAAGGGGGGGTAGAGAAAAAGCGGGGAATTATCGGCCGGTGAGCCTTACATCAGTAGTGGGCAAAATGATGGAATCCATTATTAAGGATGTAATAGCGGAGCATATGACTAGCAGAGAAGGGATCGGACGGAGTCAACATGGATTTACAAAAGGTAAATCGTGCTTGACAAATCTATTGGAATTCTTTGAGATGGTGACAGGTAAAACAGATGGGGGAGAGCCAGTGGATGTGGTGTACCTGGACTTCCAAAAGGCCTTCGATAAGGTCCCGCATAAACGACTGGCTTCCAAAATCAAGGCTTATGGGATTGGGGATTGAGAACTGGCTGGCAGGTAGAAGACAGAGAGTTGGGATAAATGGCTTATTTTCTGAGTGGCAGGCGGTGACCAGTGGGGTGCCACAGGGATCTGTACTCGGACCCCAGCTCCAGCTGTTCACAATTTACATTAATGATCTGGATGAGGGGATTGGATGTAATATCTCCAAATTTGCAGATGACACTAAGCTAGGAGGGGTTGTGTGCACGGAAGAGGGGGTCAGGAAGCTCCAGTGTGATTTGGATAAATTGAGGGACTGGGCAGATCCATGGCAAATGCACTACAATATGGATATTGTACAGGGCCTTGGTGAGACCCCACCTGGAGTATTGTGTGCAGTTTTGGTCACCTTATCTAAGGAAGGATATTCTTGCAATGGAGGGAGTGCAGAGGCGATTCACCAGGCTGATACCTGGAATGGCAGGAATGACTTAGGAGGAAAGATTGTGCAAATTGGGATTGTACTCGCTGGAGTTTAGAAGATTGAGAGGGGATCTCATAGAGACATATAAAATTCTGGCAGGACTGGACAGAGTGGATGCAGATGGGATGTTTCCAAGGATGGGAAAATTCAGAACCCGGGGCCATGGTTTGAGGGTAATAGGCAAACCATTTAGGACCGAGATGAGGAGGAATTTCTTTACCCAGAGGGTGGTGAATCTGTGGAATTCATTGCCACAGAGGGCAGTAGAGGCAGGTTCATTAAATATATTTAATGGGGAATTAGATATATTTCTTCAGTATAAGGATATTAAAGGTTATGGAGAGAAGGCGGGGACGGGGTACTGAACTTTAAGATCAGCCATGATCTCGTTGAATGGCAGAGCAGGCTCGAAGGGTCGAATGACCTACTCCTGATCCTATCTTCTATGTTTCAACAGGCTGAACTCAGACCTCACAACCTGTCTTCAAAATGGGGTTTTATCAAGCTTGCCAGCTTGCCATGTTACAGCCTGCAAAACCCACTGCAGATTTGTCTTCTTTCTCTCTCTTTGTTTGCAAAACCACATGACGCCTCCTAGAACAGCAAAATGCAGCCAGACGGATTGCTGGCACTGGAATCAGTTTCTGCCTGGGCATCTGTTGCTTTAAAGACAATAGTCCATTTACTTCACAGCATCAGTCCAATTAACATCTACTTGTGAAGTCTCCGTTGACCTTCTCCAAAGTTGTTTAAAGTCACCGTGGACATGAAGCCTCTTTCAGCAAAGCTTTTGCATGTTAAATGAGATATCTTTTGTGAAATGATATTGCCTGATTGTGAAGTGAGCTACAGTAAACCCCCACAAACTAATTCTTTTAAAGACATTTATATAAAATATAATCTACCTCATAACACTTCAGCATCGATAAAAGGCCACTACCCTCTACCCATGGACACTGCCTTACCCACTGAGTGCCTTCAACAGGACATACAGCAGGTAGTGTAATAAGAACGGACATAATTATGCGGTATCATAAAGTAATATGTTAATCAAGATTCAATTTATTGTCATGTAATAAAAAAAGTCGTCTTATACAACATCGCTTTTGTCTGCAGTAAGGCAAACAGATTGGACGTCAGTAGAAATTGCCTGATGCACCTCTTAGTCAGAGAAAGAGAAGCAAAAGAGAGTTCTCCCCCCCCCCCCACCCCACCCCAAAGCCAAGTCATCAAGTGTCTGTGGATTCCCCTTCAGCCACACAGTCCAGGCCAAACCATCGGCAACCGAGCTCCAAATTTGAATTTTCCAATACCATTAGGAACTCTTCAATGCCCTTGGCACTGTCTTGCATCCTAGTTCTGATACCTGATACCCCTTCGGCCAGTTTCGAGTCAGTCTCCAGCAGACAACAGCCTGGTTCCTTGACCTCATTACGCAGCAGTCTGCAGCCTCCGTGGGTTTCTCACTTTGAGTCACCTACAGCTCACTGGTACGCTGCCATGGTTACCATCCCGTGTGGGTCATCTCCTCTGCTTCTTCTCAGATGGGGTGGTCTTTCCATTTTCTGGTGCCCAGCGCCAGTCCTCCTGTTCCCTGGAGTCTGTAACCCCTTGTGGTGCCGCCATCTTGGGTCCAGACCCTGCGGTTGTGAATTTTAAATAAAACTACTTCTGGCTCCTTTAATGGGTCATTCAAAGCCTGCATGGAGCTCATGGCAGTTGAACTGGGCGGTTGGACTCTGAGGGAGTGCTGTGTCTCTGCTCTCCGCTGGACTTCTCCATTTCCTGCCAGCCCCTCCCCCTGTCACCCCCTTGCTTTCTCTCAACCCTCTGCCTCCCCTTCGCTGCTTGTCATCCATACACCTAGTTCCCCATCTCCCTCCTTCCTCAGAGCATGTTTATCAGCCTTTTCTCTCCATTCTTCTATCGCCTCTGAGCTGCTCTCCTTTCATTCCTTCCCAACGACATTTACCTATCACCCGTAAGCTAGTCCTCCACCCTCTGGCTCTATTTGAGTGTTTTCCTAATCTTGGCATTCCTGAAGAAGTGCTCAGAAACACCGACTGCCCCTATTGCTTTTCATGGTTGCTGAATCCCCCCCCCCCCCCCACCTGCACTTTTGTGTATTTCCACAGGTAACTGTAGATATTTTTTTATTAACATTATCGTGAGAGAGCATTGAAGGGACAGTAATTTTGCAGAATGAGCCCAACACCTGTTGCAATAAAATACCCTTGTCTATCCTAATTGCTTTTCTGAATTTATCCGGAGAAAAGAGTAAATGAACACTCAATGTTCTTTAGCTTGTATTTGTCAACATATATACATATGGGTGCAGGTTCACTTACTGGAAAATTGTGACACCAACCATATTCTCGCAGCATCCCAACCCTCAACGACGCAGGATTGCATATAATTATAAATCAGTTGCTGCATGTTAGGAGTGCCAGGATTTTGGAAGTACAGCCTGACGTGGGCTATACAACTGCTTTAGGATAATATCTCTCTGGAAGATTTTCTCCTTTTAATTCAAAGTGAAATGAGTCACAGCAAAAATATTATGACTAACAATCTGTCCCTTTTTAGTGCTGCACATTTATATCGTGCGTGTGCGGTGCCAGGAACCAGTAGATGATACCACCATTGTTCACAGATTCATTATCCCAGCCATTGCATTGAACAATGTGTAACTGTTTTGTGATTGATCGTGCATCAGTTATCTGGATTAGATATTTCATTCAATTGAATATGGAGCATCTGAAATAATATCTCAGGTTTACGTACAGTGGATTATTTTCCAAACTAAATTTTAAAATCTGTCAACATCAAACTCTTCCTCATTCAGGATCAAGTGATTAAAATATACCATGTAACCCAGTACCATCTGTCACATGGTTGGTTGGTCAGCAACTAAACCGGCTCCTACCAGGCTCGCCTAGTGCAGATGGTGGCTAGATTCCCTGCAGAATGAAAAACAAGACCTGTTAAAGGATGGGCGAACCCCCTTGTAGGGTCAATAGCCATGTGCTGTGAAGCGTGGAAAGGGCATCCTTAGCATCGAAGCTCAACTGCCATTCTCTGCAACAGAACATCCCCAGCCGTCTTGGACCTCACCATGCCAGTGGATCCAGGAGAGAAGTCAAGAAGGTGGGTCTGGACCTGTGCATCCTCAACTCACCTAAATCCACTCACACACATGCAGTTCCTTTCTGAGGAATGGGGTATCTATCAAACTCCACAAACTGACTGAAAGGAACCATTATCATCCTATGGAATGGAGAGCCAGATTGTTATTGACACTGCTGAGATATTTTTGAACCTCCAAAAATGATTACCTCACAGCATGTTAGACCCTCTGAGCTCATCCCAAACAGGGAAGTTCTGATCATAGCCCAAGTATTAAAGAGAAACAGAGGAGATAATTAGACTGTTGAAGTCCTTCTGCAGCCTCCCCGTTTCCTCACACTACCTGCTCCCTCACCTACCTTGTAAAAAATTTGGCCACAAAGCCGTTCGTACGATAATCCAAATCATTAATATACAACATTAAAAAGAAATGGCCTCAACACTGATCCCTGTGGAACACCACTAGCAACTGGCAGTCAACCAGAATATAATCCTGTATTCTGACTCTATGCTTCTTGCCAATCAGCCAATGCTCAACCCATACTGGTATGTTTTCCGTTATACCTTGGGCTCTTATGCTGTTAAATAGCCTCATGAGGGGAGTCACGTGATGGAGTAGTGGCCGGACGGTGAACTCCAGCCCTCTCCAGAAAAGTCGGAAAAAACAAAGGAAAACACAAAGGCACAGAAATAAAAGTTAAAGAAAAGTGAATATAAAGGTGGAAAGAAGATGGCGACAAAAAAAGAAAAATCGAAAGCAACGGTAAGAAGAGAGGAAGAGAAGACAACGGAGGAAGAAGGAAAAGGCCTTACCTGTTCGAAGAGGCCCGCGGTGGAGAGAGAAACCCGCTCCCTCAGGTCGGTAGAAATAGGACTACAAAAATGGCTCGCTGAGCCGAGTAAAAGTGCGCAACCGCGCATGCGCGGTGCGGATGCAAAAAAACACACCGACGGGAGGGGGGACCAGCTGGGGAGTCGATCTCCACAGCCGGCAATGACAGCTGCAGAACACCTGCAGCAAGAAGAGAACATAGAAGACAATGGAAACAAGAAAGAAGAGAAGAAAACGGCAACAAAGAAACAACAGATGGCCAACCCAGAGGAAGAAGAAGAGGAAGAGGAAGAGTACAGTGAAATAGAAGAAGAAGGGAAAGGCAAGATAAAGGATATTCTTTCTCTTATTAAAGGATACATGGAGTCATTTAAAGAATGGCAAACACAGGAATTTAAGGATTTAAGAAAAAGAATAAACAACACAGAAGAGAAAATGAATAAAATAGAGATGACCTTAACAGAAATGGGAAAAAAAATGGACAAGATGGAAGAGCGGGAAGCAGCAGTAGAAATGGAGGTAGAGGACTTAAAAAAGAAATTAGAGGAATCAAATAAAAAAGTTATAGAGACACAAGAACTGTTAGCTCAGAAAATAGATATAATGGAAAATTATAACAGAAGAAATAACATAAAGATAGTGGGCCTTAAGGAAGATGAAGAAGGCAAAAATATGAGAGAGTTTATAAAAGATTGGATCCCTAGGATCCTAGGATGTCCAGAACTAAAGCAAGAAATGGAAATAGAAAGGGCACATAGAGCATTGGCCTTTAAACCACAACCACAACAAAAACCAAGATCTATTTTAGTAAAATTCCTAAGATATACTACAAGAGAAAAGGTACTGGAGAAGACAATGGAAAAAGTAAGAGAGGGCAACAAGCCACTGGAGTACAAACGGCAAAAAATCTTCATTTATCCAGATATAAGTTTTGAACTCCTAAAGAAGAGAAAGGAGTTCAATACAGCAAAGGCGATTTTATGGAAGAAAGGGTATAAATTTATACTAAAGCATCCAGCGGTATTGAAAATATTTATTCCAGGACAACAAAACAGACTATTCTCGGATCCAGAAGAAGCACGAAAATTTGCAGAACAATTACAAAATAGACTGAGGGATGAAGACGTGTAATGAGAGTAAAAATGACCACGATTTATATGTATGTGGGTAAAGAGGTATATGTGTGTATATGTATAATGTGCATACGTGAATGTATCCGTATTTAGAGGAAAATATAGATAGTATAGACAAGAATTAATAAGGGAAGGAAATGGAATAGAGGGAATAAGGAGGGAACTAAAAGAGTGACCTTTGTTACATATGAAAAGTGAAATCTTTTCTGGGGGGGGCTGGGTGGGGGGGAGCTGCGGTCACTGCAAAATCAGCTGACGCTTGCGAGTGAATTCGCAAACCCAAATGGAGAGGGGAGATGTAGTTGTCCGACAAGGGATAAAGGACAACTCAGGAGGGGAAGGGGAGATTGGGGCTAAAGAAGTTTTAAATAGGAGAATAAGGAAAATGTTTGATGTTTTAGGAATGTTGACTTATAAAGGGTTTAAAAGAAGAAAACAGAAATGGATAAGAAGGAAAGGTAATGATGGAGAAACGGAAAGGGAAGATAAACAAAGTATAAAATGGCTACGTTGAACTATATGACTTAAAATATTAATGGAATACATAACCAAATTAAAAGGAAGAAACTGCTAAATTTACAGAAAAAAGAAAAAATTGATATAGCATTTGTGCAAGAAACACACTTAACTGAATTGGAACACAAGAAATTAAAGAGAGATTGGGTAGGACATGTAACAGCAGCTTCGTATAATTCAAAAGCAAGAGGAGTGGCTATATTAATTAGTAAAAATGTGCCATTTAAAATAGAAGAGGAAATAATAGATCCAGCAGGGAGATATGTAATGATAAAATGTCAGATATATTCGGAGTTTTGGAATCTACTCAATGTATATTCACCTAACGAAGAAGATCAAAAGTTGATGCAAGATATCTTTTTGAAGGTAGCTAATACGCAAGGGAACATACTAATAGGAGGGGATTTCAACCTGAATTTGGATTCAAATATGGATAAAACTGGGAAAAAAATTAACAGAAAGAACAAAGTAACCAAATTTATAATTAAATCATGCAAGAAATGAAACTTTTGGATATATGGAGGAAACAACACCCAAAAGAAAAGGAATATTCATATTACATGGCTAGACATAAAACATACTCAAGAATAGACCTATTTTTGTTATAAGCTCGTATGCAGGATAGAGTAAGAAAAACAGAATATAAAGCTAGAATACTATCGGACCATTCACCCTTAATATTGACAGTAAAGCTAAAGGACATCCCTCCAAGAATGTATAGATGGAGATTAAACCCCATGTTACTTAAAAGGCAGGATTTTAGAGAATTTATTGAAAAACAAATAAAAATGTATTTTGAAATAAATACGGAATCAGTGGAAGATAAGTTTATACTATGGGATGCAATGAAAGCATTCATTAGAGGGCAAATAATAAGTTATGTAACCAAGATGAAGAAGGACTATAATCAGGAAACAGAGCAGTTGGAAAGGGAAATAGTAAACATAGAAAAAAAATTAGCAATGAAGGAAGATACAACTAAAAGAAGAGAATTGGCGGATAAAAAAATAAAATATGAAACATTACAAACATATAAGGTGGAGAAGAATATAATGAAGACAAAACAGAAATATTATGAACTAGGTGAAAAAACGCACAAATTCCTAGCATGGCAGCTTAAGACAGAACAAGCTAAGAAAATGGTATTGGCATCAAGGAAAAAAGACAAACAAATTACATATAATCCAAAAGAAATTAAGGAAAACTTTAGAGAATTTTATGAACAATTACACCGAACTGAAAACGAAGGGAAAGAAGGGAAAATAGATGAATTTCTGACTAAAATTGAACTATCAAAACTACAAATAGAGGAACAAAATAAATTAACAGAACCATTTGGAACAGTAGAAATACAAGAGATATTAAAAAAATTACCAAATAATAAGACACCAGGAGAGGACGGATTTCCAATAGAATTCTACAAAACATTTAAAGACTTATTAATTCCGCCCCTCCTGGATGTAATTAACCAGATTGATGAAACACAAAGTTTACCAGATTCATGTAAAACAGCAATAATTACAGTAATACTAAAGCAAGGGAAAGATCCACTCTCACCAGCGTCATATAGACCAATATCTTTACTAAACACAGATTATATGATAATAGCTAAACTATTAGCAAACAGATTAGCAGAGCATGTACCGAAAATGATAAATTTAGACCAAACTGGATTTATCAAAAAAAGACGCACAACAGACAATATTTGTAAATTTATTAACTTAATTCATGCAGTAGAAGGAAATAAAGCACCTACAGTAGCAGTTGCTTTAGACGCAGAGAAGGCCTTTGACAGAGTAGAATGGAATTATTTGTTCAAATTATTGCAAAAATTCAGTTTACCGGAGAAGTATATTAATTGGATTAAAGCATTATATAAGGGACCGTTAGCGAAAGTGACAATAAATGGACATGTATCAAAGCAATTTAACTTAAGCAGGTCAACGCGGCAGGGATGCCCACTATCACCTTTATTGTTTGCGTTAGCTATAGAACCACTAGCAGAATTGTTAAGAATAGATAATAATATAAAAGGAATAAAAATAAAAGACAAGGAATATAAAATCAGTCTATTTGCGGATGATGTTATAGTGTACTTAACAGAACCAGAACTATCAATAAAAGAATTATATAAGAAATTGAAGGAATATGGAGAAGTGTTGGGTTACAAGATAAATGTAAATAAAAGTGAAGCAATGCCTTTGAATAATGCGGATTTCTCAAAATTTAAGAAGGAATCTCCATTTAGATGGCAAATGCAGGCAATAAGATACCTAGGTGTACAAATAAACAAAAATCTCGGCCAACTATATAAACTCAATTATTATCCACTAATGAAAAAATTACAGGACTATTTAGAGCATTGGAAAGATTTACCACTAACACTAATAGGAAGGATAAACTGTATTAAAATGAACATTTTTCCAAGGATATTATATTTATTTCAGGCATTGCCAATACAACTGACAGAAAAATTCTTCAAGGAGTTCAAGAAAATAATAAGGAAATTTTTATGGAGAGGGGGGAAACCGAGGATAGCACTAGATAAATTAACAAAATGGTATAAGCAAGGAGGCTTACAACTGCCAAACTTTAAAAATTATTATAGAGCCGCACAATTAAGATACCTATCAGATTTTTATCAAACAAGGGAAAAACCAGACTGGACGAGATTAGAATTAGATAAAATAGGGGAAAAGATACCTGAACACATATTATATAAATGGGATGAAAAATTGGTACAACATAGAAGTTCTCCAGTATTACATCATCTCCTCAATATTTGGAAGAAGATTCATGTAGAAAGAAATAAAACAAATTATCAATTACCAAAACTAATATTGACGCAAAACAAGTTACTCCCTTTTACAATAGATAACCTTTCCTTTAGAGAATGGGAAAAGAAAGGGATTAAAAGAATAGAAAATTGTTTTTCAGGAAATAGATTATTATCCTTTGAACAAATGAAAGATAAGTACAATATAACTGGAGATACAGCGCTGGCATATTACCAATTGAGATCCTACTTGAAGGATAAATTAGGAAGCAGTTTGAGTTTGCCAGAGGCAAGTAACCTTGAATATGTGATTACAGATACAATGATAATCAAAAGATTTATAACAAATATGTATATTAAACTGCAAGAAAAGGAGAATGAGGAAACAAATGGTAAAACTAAGCAAAAATGGGAACAAGATTTAAATATAAAGATAAAAAAGGAAACATGGGAGAAATTATGTTCTGGAACGATGAGAAATACAATAAATACGAGGCTACGTATGATACAATATAACTGGATACACAGACTATACATTACACCTCAAAAGTTAAATAAATGGGACCCAACAGTATCTGATAGATGTTTTCGATGTAAAAAAGAAAGGGGAACAACAATTCATGCAATCTGGACATGTGAGAAAGTAGAAAAATTTTGGGAAGATCTCAACCAGATATTAAATAAAATAACAGAAAACAATATACCAAAGAATCCAGAGATCTTTCTCCTAAGTAACATAAAAACAAAGAATTTGGTATTGATTTGGAGGATGCACAAAAAAGATTTGTTAAGATAGCTCGAGCAGTAGCAAAAAAATGTATTATGTCAACCTGGAAATTGGAAGATAATTTGAAAATACAACAATGGTAAATAGAAATGAATAAATGTATTCCATTAGAAAAAATAACATATAGTTTAAGAAATAATATTGAAATATTTGAACAAGTATGGGAGCCTTACATTAAATACAATAGCGAAAACCTACTGGGAACAATCATTACCTAAGTTGATGGAAGGAGAAGGAAAGAAAAGAATGGACTCAGTAGAATTTCTGGTGTTTTTTTTTTTGTTGAGTGACAACATTGTCTGACTGGTTTAATGTATCCTAGATTGTATACCTTAAATGGATGGGAGGGGGGGGGTGGGGGGGGGTGGGTTGGGAGGAGTGAGGGGGGTGGTGGGGAGAAAATGTCACTGTATATGTGTGAAAAGGAAAAAGTGTGTATCATGGCTAATGTGATTTATGGTGTGAAAAATAAAAAATTAAAAAAAAATAGCCTCATGTGCGGCACCTTATCAAAGTTCTTTGGAAAATGACAGAAAGGACCTCTTAGTGCTCAAATTATTCACCCTATTAGCTATCTCCTGCCCTATTTGGATCCCACTTCATAACTAAAAGAAGTGGAGAGGAAGCAACTTAGTGTTAACACAGGAGGTACCGCTTAAAAAGGAGAGCCACAGGTGTTTACTGTTCTATCACATCAAAGTTTGGAATTTTGCTGCATTTCTACATATCATGTGGCTGCCTTAATATTAGTGAAGAAGGTTTGAACTTGTGGGATTCATTGAATATTTGCCCACCTCGCATTGAGCAAGATCAATGAGTCTGCAGGATCTGAAGAAGATCACTTTCATGTTTCTTTACTAGATTTTCTTCTTCTGATATTTGTCGACATCTTTTCTCAAGGTATAAAATCAGGTGTCTACTTATATATGGAGGCACAATATAAATGTGTATCCCTTAAAATTGTCACTTGCTCTAGATGTACTTTGTGAGGAGGCTGACAAGATTTGGGATGTCACCAAAAACTCTTGCAAATTTCTACAGGTGTACCGTGGAGATCATAGAATAGAGGAGCCATTGTGCAGGACAGGAAAAGACTAGACAGTTGTGAACTTGGCCAGTACAATCATTGGTTCCAATCTCCACTCCATTAAGATCATCTACAAAAGGCAGTGATCATCAAGGAGCCTTAGCACCCAGCTCCTGCCCTCTTCACTCTGTTACCATTGAGAAGGAGATACAGGAGCCAGAAGACAAACATCCAATGGAACAAAAATAGCTTCTTCCCCTCCGCCATCAGATTTGTGGAAGTCAAAATCTAGACTAGAAGACCTCATCTTGGGAACAGATGCGGTGGAGACGAAGAAATTGTGAGGGGGATTAGGATTCCTTGCAGGGAACAGGGTGTGAAGAAGTATAGTCAAGGGAGTTAGTGGGTTTGTAATATATGTTGGTGGAAACCTTATCTCCCGAGATGGAGACAGAGAGATCCAGAATGGGGACGGTGATGTCAAAGACGGATCAAGTGAGTTTGAGATCAGAATGGAAGTTGGCCACTAAGTGAATGAAGTCGACAAGCTTATCGCATGAGGTACCTCTGATGTAGCCATCATTATTCCCTGCCCGTGTGGGCTTGCAGCATGGATTGGTCCACAAAGCCCACAAACAGGCAGGCGTAGCTGGGACTCGTGGATACCCATGGGTACTCCTTTGATTTGGAGGAAGTGAGACAAGTTAAAGGAGAAGGTGTATACAGTGAGGACGTTCTGCCAGGCGGAAGAGGGTGGTGGTAGAGGGTGACTGGTCAGGTCTATGGTCCAGAAAGAATTAAAATGCTTTAAGATCTTCTGTATGGGGGATGAAGGGATTGGACATCCATCATAAAGATGAGGCAATCCAGATTGGAGAATCTGAAATTGTTGAAGAGATGGAGGCATGTGAGGCTTTGTGGATGTAGATGGGGAGGGTTTGGACCAGAAGAGAAAAGACTGGGCAAAAGCAAACAGACACAATGGGTCTACCACAGATTCTCAAGGTGGGGTGTACGCCCCACCAATGGAGCGTGGGAATATTTTGGTGGGGCATGGATCTTAATATTTTAGTGGGGTATAGGAATATTTTGAGAAATAATTGAAAAGTTGGTTTGAAAAAAATAAATGCGTTACGTGAAAGATGTGACATGTCAACACTCAGTACAACACAATTGTAACATCCAAGTAAAATAACTATAGCATGTTTTTGTCCTTCTAATGTTTCTCTGTTGTTTATCTTATTTTAACTGTTGTTATCCTTGGTTAACATTATAATTATATTTTTTTCTGATTGGTCTTATCATTCCAAATGATCTCAACAATCATGTCTCCGTCCATACCCTTTACTTTTTCAGTTCAGTATTGAGTGAGACCTGTATCTGTATATATCTTTGTGCACTAGTGTACTTTGTGGGGGAGGGGGGTGGGAAATTCAGAAAAAATGGACCCCAGAAAGTAAAGCACGAGGCTAGCACAGTTTTGATGCACTCTCCGCAAGAAAAAATATTAGAAACCACGCTAGTGGTTTTTTTTTCCATGTTTAGGGTCAGAATTCTTCCTTTGATTCAATCATTTCTTTTATTACATTTTTCAATTCTAGGTAATAAAATATTGATTAATCCATTTCAGGGACCTCACGATGTTGTATTAATCTGTTTCATGGAGTTCGCGCGTCGTATATTCAAAATGAGCAGACCAAGCAAGCAAAAGGTCGTCAATAGTCCATATAACCACTTACAGCACAGGCCAGTTCGGCCCTACTAGTCCATGCCGTAACAAATGCCCACCCTCCTAGTCAATGGAGTTCTTGAAGTTTGGCTTCATACCTACTGTGCAAGATGAACATGCACCTTTTTGCCTATTATTGCCGACAGACTTTGACAATTAAATCAATGAAGGCAGGCCGACTTGAAGCTCACTTAAGGGAAGAACATCCTAACCATGTCAATTCACAATTGGCCTATATTAAATCACTGAAAGAGAAGTTTGAAAATAGATCAAAATCAATTCATTATTCGCTGCGAAAACTACAGCCCTGAATCGTACCCTTGAAGCGAGCTCTGTTGAGAGCAAAACATAGGAAGAATCATACGAGTGGAGAGGAACTGATTAAAATGGCAACGTCATTGTTTTTCAAAACAGTTCTGCAAAAGGATGACAAGGATGTCCGAGCAACGCCCTTGAGTGCAACAGAATTGATGACGTGGGTCAAGATGTTGAAAACCGGGTTATTGAGAAGATGAAATCACGGAAGTTCTCAATACAACTGGATGAATCTACCATATGGGACAGTGAGATATATTGATCAGGAAGTGATGTTGCTTTGTCAGTCATTAGAAACAATCACTACTGAAGTTGATAGCTACAGCAAGCTCAAAAATTATTTGGATGAAAAGGAAATACCAAAAGGAAACATTGCATCTTGTGCCACAGATGGTGCACCTGCTATGATGGGTTAAAAAACAGGATGTTTAAAATTAATGAAGGATTAAAATCCAAACAAGTTGGTTGTGCGTTGTGTGATCCACCGAGAAAATTTAGTTGCCAAGAAAGTTTCCCCTGTTCCACATGAGATACTGCATTCTGTGATCAAGTGCATCAATGCCATCAAAGCTAATGACAAACGTGAACGTCTGTTTTGTGTTGATAAAATTGCAGAACGTGTGAGATTATTGCTTCGCACTGAAGTAAGGTGGTTGTCAAAGGGAAACTGCTTCAAACAGTTTATGGAACGGTTTGATCTCCTCAGTGAGTTTTTGAAGGACAAACCTGAAATGAAGCTCTTGCTAACAGATGGAAAAAGCTTATGTGAGTTACCTGATGGACATTTTTGAGAAACTAAGTACATTGAACAAGCAACACCAAGCAGCAATTTTTATGCTCGTTGATGCAAAAACAAAGGTATTTGGACTCATGACACTTCTAGAATTATGCCAAAGGAATATTTCTGCAAGAAATTTCAGTCAATTCTATTGGTTGAATAAGTGTGAGGCAACTAATGCTGCTACAAACGTCATTGTTGACCATTTGAAAATGTTGGTTTCCAACTTCAATGATAGATTTTCTGATTTACAGGCAATGGATTTTCCCTCTTGGTGAACTCAGCCATTGCTGGTCGATTTATCTGAAGTTCCAGTGCAATACCAAGAGGAGTTATCGGAGTTGCAACATGATGAATCTGTGTAAACTCTGTTCAAAGAGAAAGGAACCATGATGTGGCTGTCTAACGAGATCGAAAAGAAATATCCAAACTTGATAACTTTAGCAAGGGAACTATTGATACATTTTCCATTCTCTTATTTAATAGAATGTGGCTTCAGTGCTTTTAGTGATTTCCTACTAGCTAAGGGAAACCGACTGAAAATTACAAAACGTGGAGATTTAAGGTTGAAACTAACAAAATTAGTCTCTAGAATTTTAAAAAAAACTGCAGCTAGCATCAGGGGGAAGGTTCCCACTGAAGTGACAACAAAGTAGTCGTTGAATATGAAATATGCGTTCCAGTGTACTCCTGACCTTAATTGCATTGAAATACATCTGCAGTAAATGAGTTAATTAAAATTGAATATATAGCTTTTCTCTGCTAATGGTGGGGCTACGTTTTTTTTTTAAATTAAAGTGGGGCCGATGGCAAAAATGGTGTAGTGGTTAACACAATGCCTTTACAGTACCAGCGATCAGGGCTGGGGATTGAGTCCCGCGCTGTCTATAAGGAGCTTGTACTAACAGCGTCAGATTCAAACGTGCTGGACCATGGAAGTTTCCAAACTACAGAGTGCCGGATAAGAGAGATACAACCTGTACTGGAATTATAAGATTAGGTCCCTTTTTTAACATGTATTCTCACTCCCTAAATTCTCAACGCACAACCCATGACTCCTCAACTTCTCTTTTCAGAATGTCCTGCAGTAAAAACATAGTCAATGCTGGAGGAACTTAGCCAGTCCTGGAGCGTCCATAGGAGGTAAAGATTAAATAAGCAATGTTTCGTGCCTGAGCCCTTCTTAGAGCTACAAAGATGTACAATGTTGGCTATATATCTTTACCTCCTATGGACGCTGTATGACCTGCTGAGGTCCTCCAACATTTCTGTGTATTTACTACAATGACAGTGCCTGCAGACTTTCATGTTTCACCTCGTAATGTCCTGTGCCCACTCTAACCCTTGGACACAACACACCATCCTGGAGTTTCATTCAGACACAAACACCTGTCTGTGTCCCAACCAAAGAGTCCCTCAACACGGGCTCACTGAGTCTTTGCTTTACGCTGCTGTACAACATTGCCAGCCACAGTGCCATGTATCTGACAGCTGCTGAGATGCTTTTCTTCTGAGATGCGATCCTCCTCTCCTCAACAGTGTCCAAAACAGCATGCATCTGATGGGCCAAAGGGCCTGCATCTGAATGGTATGATTTATTTATCAGGCCCTCCCAACAGATATTCTTGCATACCATGTAAATATGCTGGAAACCGCAGGTCAGGCACCATCAGTGAAGAAAAAAGCATGATCACCATACCAAGTTAATGATTAGACTTTTTTTCAGATTCAGAATTTATAGTCCTGTGAAATTCGGTGCTTTGCGGCAGCCTTATAGTGCAAACATACATATTATAACCATTTTACAACATGATTTACAAAAAAAAATGAAAATAGTGTACAAAAAGTAAGGGAGCGTCTGGTTCATGGATTATTCCGGAATCTGATGGCAGTAGGGAAGAAGCTATCCTTATGCCACTGGGTGCTCAATTTTAGGCTCCTGTACCTTTTTCCAGATGGTAGCAGTGAGGATAGAGGCTGCCTTTTTAAGACACCACCTTATGTAGATGTCTTTGGTGGACTGTAGTCTGGTGCCTGTAATGTCGCAGCCTGAGTTAACAACCTGCTGGAGTTTATTCTTGTCCTGAGAGTTGGCGCCTCTTTACCAGGCAGTGATGCAACCAGCCAGAATGTTCTTCACGGTGCACCTGTAGACGTTTATGAGAGTCTTCGGTGACATACCGAATCTCCTCAGACACTTCACAAAGTATAGCCGCTGGCGAGCCTTCTTTGTGATTGCATCAACGTGGAGGCTCCAGCACTGATCCTCGGAGATGTTGACACCCAGGAATTTGAAGTTCTCGACCCTCTCCGCTACTGAGTCCTCGATGAGGACTGGGTCATGTTGCCTTGACTACCTCCTGAAGTCCACAATCATCTCCTTGGTTTTGCTGACGTTGAGCACACGTTTGTTGTTGTTACACCATTCAACGAGCTGATCTATCTCCCTCCTGTACATTTCCTCATTTCCATTTGTGATTCTGCCGACAACTGTGATGTCATCGACAAACTTGTAGATGGCATTGGAATTGTGCCTGGCCACACAGTCATGGGTGTATAATGAGTAGAGCAGTGGGCTAAGCACGATTCCTTGGGGTGCACCTGTGTTGGTGATTAGTGAGGAGGAGATGTTGTTTCCAATTTGTACTGACTGTGGTCTTATGAGAAAGTCAAGAATTGCCTTTAAATGAGTGGTTCTCAACCTGTTTCTTTCCACTCACACCCCACTTTAAGTAATCCCCATGCCATTGGTGCTCTGTGATTAGTAAGAGATTGCTTAAGGTGGGATGTGGGTAGGAAGGGAAAGTTGACAATCACTGCTCTAGACCCAATTGTCACTGAAATATTTTGCTTGAGAAGAAGTGCTGTCTCATTTCCTTTGGAGTTATCAAACTGTGCACATAAAGAGTCAATTAGTTACAATTAAAACAGTGGTTTTCAAACTTTTTCTTTCCACCCACATACTACCTTATGCAATCCTTTACTAAATCACAGAGCACCTATGGCATAGTGAATACTTAAAGTGGTATGTGGGTGGAAAGAAAAAGGTTGAGAACTGTGAGAGATGAGTAAACTTGACATGAAAATATGAAAGATGGGGAAACTAGTACAGACACATGGAGTGATGGATTAAACCAGTATGAACAGGCTAAGCATGGAAATTAGGATGCAGGAAGCAGAGTCAGCCGATGTAAGATAAGAACCTTCTAGTCCTTTCGACAGGATCAGTGAGCCCACCGTATGAATAAGATAAGGAGAGGCAAGGAATAATAGAATGTAGGAAGTAGAGGTAGTCTGGGTGAGATAAGGGTCTCCTAGCCCTAGACAGAAGTACCAAGTTCTACATATATAATTAGTAAGCCTTACACAGATTTATCAAGTTATGTATATTAAATTAATAAACCCTAGACAGGATTAGTGAACTCTGCATATGAAGGGACTGTAGCTCTGAGAGTCGGAAAGGTGTGAATGGGGACAAGGGCAAGGTTGTGATGATAATGACATGATGAGACACTGACAGGATACCCCCTGGTCCTCCAAGTTCACAGAAACTGCACGTAGGCAGGTAGGATTGCCTAATGCCAAACCTCTCCAGCAGGGGGCAGAAGAATGTAAGGGGGAGGGTATTCCTATACTGAAATTCACTGTATAAAAGTTGGGTGAGCCCCAGTGTATGTGTGTATTCCCAGGGTAAGGGGAAGCACCCAACTTTGCATTGTTGTAAAATAAATGTTCTTTGTTCTCAATTTTTGTCTCGAGCAATTTCTGTTAAGGTACTTCTATTTCTAACAAATGGGGGCTCGTCCGGGATCCCACTCCCTCCACTGACAGAGTGCCCGACGACGAGAGTAGGTGCACCCCAGCTGATTCAGCTGGACTCACGGACGACGAGTGGCTGGTCAGTGGAAGAAGCAAGTGATATCCGAGAAGAGGCATTGAGAACAAATGACGGGAGAACGTTAAGGAAGCGCGATAAGAGTAGCTACTGGATCTGGTAAGAGAAAGTTTTATACCTGTCAGTATGGGAGGTATGGGCAGTAAGAAAGAGAATCCTAGTGAAGGATTGGATGATCAGATAACCAAACAGAGTCCGTTAGGAGTAATGTTATCTGACTGGGGTTCGGGGAGAACCCGGGGAAAAGACAAACTTATCATGATTAAGTACTGTTGTCTGGAATGGGTTAAAAGCCCTATTAAAGGGAGGTCGGTATATTGGCCGAGGCTCGGATCCGAGGATGACTGGATGTGTCAAGAACTGAACATCTGGTTGTATAAGAATCAAAGGGATAACATTGAAAGCAGGGAATAGGCAGCCTGCTGGCTCAGAGGATCGGTTGACGAACTGGTCCTGAAAGAAAAGAGAAGTGAGGACAAGAGAGATGAGGAACCTCTTGTACCGGGAACACAAGGATGGGATGTGTTACATTCCCTTCCTCAAGAGAATAGGGGTGGTATGATGACCCGTTCGCAAAGTATTAGATTGCCTCCACGGTCGACGAGAGACAGAGGCAATGGTAGTTTTGAGCAGAGTGAGAACCTCCAGGACAATGTGAGTCAGTTTCTGAAGAGCAGGATTTCAGAAATAATAAGCTAGAAGTTAGCTGGATGAGACCCCTGCGGGAGGTTCCCGTGGGAGGGGGTCTCGGTTTTGTAAATGTGCCCTTGACCAGTACGGAGGTGCGTAATTTTAAGAGGGAAATCCCCCTGATAGAGGATCCCCAGGGATGTGCTGAACAATTGGATCAATTGTTGGGACCATATACATAGGATGAATTAACGGCTATATTTAGGACTCTGTTTACCCTGGATGAGCGTGGAATAATTCGCCAGGCAGGGATTAGAATCTGGGATCGGGATCACCAAGGGGGACCAGATGCGGTACCTGGAGAAGCTAAATTCCCCTTGGCTGGAACTCACTATTCTGGTCAGTGTGGTGCTCCCCTACCTAAAGGCTGGTATTCATTTCATGATTTTGCGGACCCCTATTTCTATAACCCAAGGGGCGTGTGTTTCCCAAATGGATGCTTACGACACTGCAATTTCGTTTTTTGACCCACTGGGAGAAAGACCAACGTTGCCAATAGCACAGTTAATTTGACAGATCAGTGACACTGATCTAAGAGAAGTGAGGATTGTGAGAGATCAGTAACACTGATCTTTTTGAGAGATCAGTATCACTGATCTACAAGAGAAGTGAGAATGTAAGGGGGAGGGTATTCTGATACTGAAATTCACTGTATAAAAGTTGGGTGAGCCCAGTGTATGTGTGTATTCCCAGGGTAAGGGAAAGCACCCAACTTTGCATTGCTGTTATAATAAATGTTCTTTGTTCTCAATTTTTGTCTCGAGCAATTTCTGTTAAGGGACTTCTATTTCTAACAAGAACCACTGCTTTAATGATATCCACCCAGAGGCCTATCATGTACTCATGAGTGACACCCAGAGATGGCCCATAAGAGGGAGGTACAGAGGTCTACTATACTAACCATGTTGCCCCGCAGTATTATTTCATGCTAACTTTGATATGTTTACATCGGGGGTTCCCTTCGGGGTTAATTTCTGTTTTCAAGCAATGGCCAGGTCCTTATGGCACCAGATTAAAGAAGTTCAATCTGTATTACTCCCTGTGCCAAATGCAACAAATTAACTAGAATAGTTAAATGCATGGCTAATGAGTTGGTACAGGAGGGAGGGCTTCAGATGCGTGGATCAATAGACTCTTATCCAGGGCTCATCAATGTAGGTGGGTCCTATACAGGATGGGTGGATTGCACTTGATCTGAAGGGGCACAACTATCACTACAGAGAGGTTTGCTACTGTGACTTGGGAGGGTTTAAACTCATGTGGCAGAAAGATGGGAACCAGAGCAAATGGACGGATCTGAGAGAAAGGTGGGGGTTAGGTCAAGTAAGTCTGAGAGGAAGGACAGACAGGACCAAATAAATGAAAGTAGATTGACTGATGCAGAAGTGCAGCTGTTATTATGGCTAAAGTAGATAGAACCTGCATTTGTGACTGGAACTATGATGTGTTGTGTTCATTATAGCGTCTTGGTTAAGAATTGTTGACTCTTGGACTCTACTCGTTGGTGTACAGAAGAAGCATTTTGAATGCTGAATGACCTAGACAGAGATGTGGCAAGAATGTTTCCCACGATAGGAGCTTCTTGGACAAGAGGGCATAATTCCAGGATAGAATTGAAAACAGAGATGCGGAAAAATTTATTTTGTCAGAGGGTCATGAGTCTATGGAACTTGTTACAGATGGCTGTGGAAGCGAGGTTATTGTGTGTATTTAAGGAATAAATTGACAGGTTTTTGATTAGTCAAGGTATCACAGTTTATGGGGAAAAGGCCAGGGAGTGGGGCTGTGTAGGTGGATGGATCAGCTCATGATTAGAATGGTGGAGCAGACTCGATGGGCCAATGGGACTAAATTTGCTCCTATATCTCGTGAATTGGTTAAAATCATAGATATTAATAGTGATGAATCATGTGTGTCATACACATTATGGAATAGATATCAATTGGAGATATGGGTGGAGAAGTGGCAGATGGTGTTTAACCTTGTCAAGAGTGAAGTGTATATTTTGAGAGGTCAACTGTTAAGGGGAAGCATGCAGTAAGTTGCAAGACTCTTAGAAACATTGGTGTAGAGAAATTTTAGGGGTCGTCAATGTGATCGTACAGATTTTATCACAGATTGTAGTGTGGGATGACTGTGATTGGCTGAGAGCGTAGCTACACCTACTGGCAGGTCTTAAAGGATTGCTCCTAGCCAGACCAGGTCATTCTGGACTGGTCGACCTACTTGTGATACACTCCAGTCTTTTAGTTAATAAAAGCCTTGGTTTGGATCAACAAGTTTTTAGTTCTTTCGACGCGCTCTACAATCAATATCTCCCTGAAAGTGGCAACACAGGTAGACAGGGTGGAAAAGAAAGCATGCAACATGCTTGCCTTCATTGTTCAGTACATTGAGTATAAAAGTTAGGAAGTCATGTTGAAACTGTATAAAACTTTGTTTTGGCCACATTTGGAGCAACATGTGTAGCTCTGGTCACCACATTCCAGGAAGGTTGTGGAGACATTGGAGAGGGCACAGAAGAGGTTTACCAGGATATTGCTTGGACAAGGGAGTATTAATTGAAAGGAAAGGTTGGACACATTTGAATTGTTTTCTCTAGAATGTTGAAGGCTAAGGGATTATGCTATAGAAATTCACGATAGCCATTGATAGAATAGGTAGTACTTTTCCCAGGGTGCAAATGTCAATTACTAGAGGGTATAGCTTGAGGATTGGGGGGGGGGGGGGGGGCGGGGGTGGAAATGTTTCATGCAGATGTTCAGGACAAGTCTTTTTTTTACACAGTGAGTGGTAGGTGCCTGGAACATGCTGTCAAGAAGTGGAGGAAGCAGGTTGTGATAAGAGATGCCTATGCAACACTTAGGCACGCGAACAAACAGATGCAGGCAGATGGGATTAGTTTAATTTAACATCACGGTCAGCACAGAGACATGGGCTGTAGGGCCTGTTCCTGCACCATATTATTCTTGTTCACCAAGTACACTAATCCCATTGATCAGGTTCAAATTCATTGTCGAATGTACCAAAGCACGGTGAGAATTTGCTTTGTGAGGCATCTCACACACAGCATAGTTCAACACTCTACAGAGACAACGAATTCTGGTTTGAATACAAGAAAATTGTATGTTCTATCTGTAGCATGGGTTTCCCAGGCTACTCTGGTTTCCTCCCACCCTCCAAAATGCATGGGGTTAGTAGGTCACATGGGTGTTTTTGGGCGGCTTGAGCTTGTGGGGCGGAAGGGCCCATTGCTGTGCTGTATCTCTGAATGAAATAGGACAAGTAAGACAGTCCAGAAGTGCAGTTACAGAGATCTGAAGAAAGTCAAGGTCTTAACCTTAAACTTATAAATTTAAATTTTAAATTTAGACATACAGGACAGTAATGGGGCATTTTGGCACACAAGTCCGTGCTATCCACTTTACAGGACATTTTCATACTCCCCCTGTATATTTTGAACAGTGGGAGAAAACCAGAGCTCCTTGAGAAAACCCACACAGACACAGGGAGAATGTACAAACTCTTACATAGAGTGCGGGACTCAAATCCCAGTCCGGGCCCGATCACTGCCGCTGTAAAGGTGTTGCGCTAACTGCTCAGTCAACCATGCCGACCATACCTTCTGTGCCTTTGGAATTTATATGCAAGTTCAGATGATTTTTAAATGTGATAGAACCTGTCTCCATCACCTACTTTAGGCAGTATATTTCAGGTAGTAACTCATTACTGGGTGCAAAAATTTTTTTATATTTTCTCTGTAACCTCTGATACCTTATTTTAAACCTCTGCTCATGAGTGCCAGGCATCTCTGCCATTGGAAAAATAGGTCTTGTGATCTACCCCCTCTCTCTAGCCCTATCATATACAGTACTATTACTTCTCTCAGCACATCCTCCCCACAAAGGAAAACAAACTCAGTAATAAAACACAAAATTCTGCAGACACTGGAGTTGAAGTAAAAACACAAAAAGCTGGAGAAACTCAGCAGACCAAACAATGTAGCAAAGATAGAGGCACATAACCGTGTTTCAGGCTTGAGCCCTTCATCAAGGGAGGAAAAAAGTTGGCAGGTGCCCGAAGAAAATGGTAGGGGAGAGGGGCAGAGGGAAGATCTTCTTCTTTGGCTTGGCTTCACAGATGAAGATTTATGGAGGGTTATGTCCATGTCTGCTGCAGGCTCGTTGTTGACTGACAAGTCCGATGCGGGACAGGCAGACACGGTTGCAGCGGTTACAAGGGAAAATTGGTGGGTTGGGGTTGGGTGTTGGGTTTTTCCTCCTTTGCCTTTTGTCAGTGAGGTGGGCTCTGCGGTCTTCTTCAAAGGAGGTTGCTGCCCGCCGAACTGTGAGGCGCCAAGATGCACGGTTGGAGGCGAGATCAGCCCACTGGCAGTGGTCAATGGGGCAGGCACCAAGAGATTTCTTTAGGCAGTCCTTGTACCTCTTCTTTGGTGCACTTCTACCTCGGTGGCCAGTGGGGAGCTCGCCCTAGAACACGATCTTGGGAATGCGATGGTCCTCCATTCTGGAGACGTGACCCACCCAGCGCAGTTGGGTCTTCAGCAGCGTGGATTCGATGCTTGCAGACTCTGCCAGCTCGAGTACTTCGATGTTGGTGATGAAGTCATTCCAATGAATGTGGAGGATGGAGCGGAGACAGCGCTGATGGAAGCGTTCTAGGAGCCGTAGGCGATGCCGGTAGAGGTCCCAAAGGCAGGGGTAATAGGTAGATAAGGGAGGGAGGGCACCGCAGCAAATGGGAAGGAGGGGTGGCTCTGTGAATGGAGGAGAGAAGGAAAAAGGAGAGAGAATGAAGAGTGGGTTATGCCATCTGGATGGAGAGTGGCCAGAAGCAAAATCAAGTTTTGTTTCTCCAATTTATGAGTGGTCCTGGTGGGATAGTACATGAGGCCATGGGCAGATCTCCCCCCCCCCCTACTTTTTTTTGTTTGGACGCCTGCTGATATTTCTCCATCCCTTGTTGAACGTTGCACATTAAGTCCACCGCTGGGTTTCTCCAGCATTGAGTTTGTCCAGTCGCCCCTAGTAACTGAAACAAGACGAGAGATTCTGATCCAGGGGAACCAGGTGAATCTCCTGTCGCTGTGTAACCCCTGCCCATCACAGCGGGCGGTGTGGACAGGCCCCCCCCCCTCCCCCCCCCCCAGTTCAACGCCGTCTCTGGAGGGAGGTCCCTCACTGACGTCATTCCCTTGTATCAACTTCCTTGTCCCCAACACTTCCTGTACTTGTCGGGTCCCCCCCCCATTCCAGGCAACCGGTCGAGATCCACCGCACCGTATGTATATTTCCAGTTGCAATGGGGCTGGACGGGACGGGACGGGACGAGACGGGACGGGACGGGGCGGGACGGGACGGGACGGGACGGGACGAGACGGGACGGGACGGGACCGGGCGGGACGGGACGGGACGGGGGACGGGACGGGGGACGGGACCGGGACGGGACCGGGACGGGACGAGACGGGACCGGGACGGGACGGGACGGGGCTGCCAGCTTGGTTGGGACTTTCACCGGCGAACTTGCCAGCATTGGCTAATCTTCTGCGTGTCCCTGTTCCCCCCCCCGAATTAAGCGAACCTCGGGGGTGTTTTTAATCAGCCTCCGTCCTCCTTTGTTGCCGCGTCCGGCCGAGCTCGACACTGGGTGTTGGGAAAGTGCCTTCCTTCCGCACCGCTCGCACGGTCTCACGTGGGCGGCAGGGCGCTGCTCCCCCCTCAACACCCACCCCCTCCCCTCAACACCCACCCCCTCCCCTCAACACCCACCCCCTCCCCTCAACACCCACCCCCTCCCCTCAACACCCACCCCCTCCCCTCAACACCCACCCCCTCCCCTCAACACCCACCCCCTCCCCTCAACACCCACCCCCTCCCCTCAACACCCACCCCCTCCCCTCAACACCCACCCCCTCCCCTCAACACCCACCCCCTCCCCTCAACACCCACCCCCTCCCCTCAACACCCACCCCCTCCCCTCAACACCCACCCCCTCCCCTCAACACCCACCCCCTCCCCTCAACACCCACCCCCTCCCCTCAACACCCACCCCCTCCCCTCAACACCCACCCCCTCCCCTCAACACCCCACCCCCTCCCCTCAACACCCACCCCCTCCCCTCAACACCCACCCCCTCCCCTCAACACCCACCCCCTCCCCTCAACACCCACCCCCTCCCCTCAACACCCACCCCCTCCCCTCAACACCCACCCCCTCCCCTCAACACCCACCCCCTCCCCTCAACACCCACCCCCTCCCCTCAACACCCACCCCCTCCCTCAACACCCACCCCCTCCCCTCAACACCCACCCCCTCCCCTCAACACCCACCCCCTCCCCTCAACACCCACCCCCTCCCCTCAACACCCACCCCCTCCCCTCAACACCCACCCCCTCCCCTCAACACCCACCCCCCTCCCCTCAACACCCACCCCCTCCCCTCAACACCCACCCCCTCCCCTCAACACCCACCCCCTCCCCTCAACACCCACCCCCTCCCCTCAACACCCACCCCCTCCCCTCAACACCCACCCCTCCCCTCAACACCCACCCCCTCCCCTCAACACCACCCCCTCCCCTCAACACCCACCCCCTCCCCTCAACACCCACCCCCTCCCCTCAACACCCACCCCCTCCCCTCAACACCCACCCCCTCCCCTCAACACCCACCCCCTCCCCTCAACACCCACCCCCTCCCCTCAACACCCACCCCCTCCCCTCAACACCCACCCCCTCCCTCAACACCCACCCCCTCCCCTCAACACCCACCCCCTCCCCTCAACACCCACCCCCTCCCCTCAACACCCACCCCCTCCCCTCAACACCCACCCCCTCCCCTCAACACCCACCCCCTCCCCTCAACACCCACCCCCTCCCCTCAACACCCACCCCCTCCCCTCAACACCCACCCCCTCCCCTCAACACCCACCCCCTCCCCTCAACACCCACCCCCTCCCCTCAACACCCACCCCCTCCCCTCAGCACCCACCCCCTCCCCTCAGCACCCACCCCCTCCCCTCAGCACCCACCCCCTCCCCTCAGCACCCACCCCCTCCCCTCAGCACCCACCCCCTCCCCTCAGCACCCACCCCCTCCCCTCAGCACCCACCCCCTCCCCTCAGCACCCACCCCCTCCCCTCAGCACCCACCCCCTCCCCTCAGCACCCACCCCCTCCCCTCAGCACCCACCCCCTCCCCTCAGCACCCACCCCCTCCCCTCAGCACCCACCCCCTCCCCTCAGCACCCACCCCCTCCCCTCAGCACCCACCCCCTCCCCTCAGCACCCACCCCCTCCCCTCAGCACCCACCCCCTCCCCTCAGCACCCACCCCCTCCCCTCAGCACCCACCCCCTCCCCTCAGCACCCACCCCCTCCCCTCAGCACCCACCCCCTCCCCTCAGCACCCACCCCTCCCCTCAGCACCCACCCCCTCCCCTCAGCACCCACCCCCTCCCCTCAGCACCCACCCCCTCCCCTCAGCACCCACCCCTCCCCTCAGCACCCACCCCCTCCCCTCAGCACCCACCCCCTCCCCTCAGCACCCACCCCCTCCCCTCAGCACCCACCCCCTCCCCTCAGCACCCACCCCCTCCCCTCAGCACCCACCCCCTCCCCTCAGCACCCACCCCCTCCCCTCAGCACCCACCCCCTCCCCTCAGCACCCACCCCCTCCCCTCAGCACCCACCCCCTCCCCTCAGCACCCACCCCCTCCCCTCAGCACCCACCCCCTCCCCTCAGCACCCACCCCCTCCCCTCAGCACCCACCCCCTCCCCTCAGCACCCACCCCCTCCCCTCAGCACCCACCCCCTCCCCTCAGCACCCACCCCCTCCCCTCAGCACCCACCCCCTCCCCTCAGCACCCACCCCTCCCCTCAGCACCCACCCCCTCCCCTCAGCACCCACCCCCTCCCCTCAGCACCCACCCCCTCCCCTCAGCACCCACCCCCTCCCCTCAGCACCCACCCCCTCCCCTCAGCACCCATCAAATTTCCCCCCATTGTTCTAAACTCCAGGGAACAAAATCCTGACCTCCTCCACCACCTCACTGTCAGTTACCCCCATCCCCAACTCCATCCCACCATCTCCCCATCCACCATCTCCCCACCCTCAACTCCACCCCAGCATCTCTAACCCACCACCTCCCCCACCCATAACTCCACCCCACCATCTCCCCACCCCCAACTCCACCCCACCATCTCCCCACCCCCAACTCCGCCCCACCATCTCCCCACCCCCAACTCCGCCCCACCATCTCCCCACCCCCAACTCCGCCCCACCATCTCCCCACCCCCAACTCCGCCCCACCATCTCCCCACCCCCAACTCCGCCCCACCATCTCCCCACCCCCAACTCCACCCCGCCACCTCCCCATCCACATCTCCACTCCACCATCTCTCCACCCCACCATCTCTCCACCCCACCATCTCCCCACCCCCAACTCCACCCCAACCCACCACCTCCCCCACCCATAACTCCACCCCACCATCTCCCCACCCCCAACTCCACCCCACCATCTTCTCCACTCACAGCTCTCCATCACCCCTAACTCTGTCTCCCTGCTCTTACAATCTTCTTCCCAGCTTTTTTACAATTTCCTTCCAACTCCATCCCTCTTTACCAAATCCTCCCCTCAACTCATCAACTCCCTTCTCTATTCTTCATCTGCCTCCACCCACTATTGAAGACTGGCAGCGCGAGTCAGGTGGGCGAGGGGAAGGAAGAGACCAGCAGCTCGAGTCGGGAGGGCGGGGGGAGGAGGAGGAGATGGCAGCGCAACTGGAAAGGGGGGGGGTGGATACGGCGGCACAATTCGGGTGGGTTTAAATCTGGCTTTCCGAAATCCAGAAAAATCCGAAATTCGGGATACACTGTCTCCCAAGGGTTCCAGATAAAGGATTGTGTACCTGTAGTACATTTGCAGATGATACAAAGGTTAGCTGTGTGGAGAACAGTGAGGAAGATTATCAAAGCTTTCAGGATGATATAGGACAGTTAGAAGAGTGGGCTAAAAGATGGCAGATGGAGTTTAATACTGATAAATGTGAGGTGCTACATTTTGGTAGGACTAATCAAAATAGGACATATATGTTAAATGGTCGACAATTGAGGAGTGCAGTGGAACTAAAGAATTTAGGAGTCATGGCACATAATCCCCTGAAAGTTGAATTACATGTAGATAGGTTTAGTATGTTGGCTTTCATAAATCAGAGTATAGAACACAGGAGTTGGGATGTTATGTTGAAATTGTATAAGGCATTGGTGAGGCCAAAATTGGAGTATCGTGAGCAGTTTTGATCACCTAACTACATAAAACATATCAATAAGATAGAAAGATGCAGAGATTTACTAGGATGTTGCCGGACTTTAGAAACCGAGTTACAGGGAAAAGTTAAACAGGTTAGGAACTTATTCCCTGGAGTGTAGTTATCAGAAAATCTATCATTGAAGTTGGAAACCAACATTTTCAAATGGTTAACAATGACGTTTGTAGCAGCATTAGTTGCCTCACACTTATTCAACCAATAGAATTGACTGAAATTTCTTGCAGAAATATTCCTTTGGCATAATTCTAGAAGTGTCATGAGTCCAAATACCTTTGTTTTTGCATCAACGAGCATAAAAATTGCTGCTTGGAGTTGCTTGTTCAATGTACTTAGTTTCTCAAAAATGTCCATCAGGTAACTCACATAAGCTTTTTCCATTTGTTAGCAAGAGCTTCATTTCAGGTTTGTCCTTCAAAAACTCACTGAGGAGATCAAACCGTTCCATAAACCGTTTGAAGCAGTTTCCCTTTGACAACCACCTTACTTCAGTGCGAAGCAATATCTCACACGTTCTGCAATTTTATCAACACAAAACAGGCGTTCACATTTGTCATTAGCTTTGATGGCATTGATGCACTTGATCACAGAATGCAGTATCTCATGTGGAACAGGGGAAACTTTCTTGGCAACTAAGTTTTCTCGGTGGATCACACAACGCACAACCAAAGTGTTTGGATTTTAATCCTTCATTAATTTTAAACATCCTGTTTTTTAACCCATCATAGCAGGTGCACCATCTGCGACACAAGATGCAATGTTTCCTTTTGGTATTTCCTTTTCATCCAAATAATTTTTGAGCTTGCTGTAGCTATCAACTTCAGTAGTGGTTATTTCTAATGACTGACAAAGCAACATCACTTTCTGATCGATATATCTCACTGTCCCATATGGTAGATTCATCCAGTTGTATTGAGAACTTCCGTGATTTCATCTTCTCAATAACCCGGTTTTCAACATCTTGACCCACGTCATCCATTCTGTTGCACTCAAGGGCGTTGCTCGGACATCCTTGTCATCCTTTTGCAGAATTGTTTTGAGAAACAATGACGTTGCCGTTTTAATCAGTTCCTCTCCACTCGTATGATTCTTCCTATGTTTTGCTCTCAACAGAGCTCGCTTCAAGGGTACGATTCAGGGCTGTAGTTTTTGCAGTGAATAATGAATTGATTTTGATCTATTTTCAAACTTCTCTTTCAGTGATTTAATATAGGCCAATTGTGAATTGACATGGTTAGGATGTTCTTCCCTTAAATGAGCTTCAAGTCGGCCTGCCTTCATTGATTTAATTGTCAAAGTCTGTCGGCAATAATAGGCAAAAAGGTGCATGTTCATCTTGCACAGTAGGTATGAAGCCAAACTTCAAGAACTCCATTGACTAGGAGGGTGGGCATTTGTTACGGCATGGACTAGTAGGGCCGAACTGGCCTGTGCTGTAAGTGGTTATATGGACTATTGACGACCTTTTGCTTGCTTGGTCTGCTCATTTTGAATATACGACGCGCGAACTCCATGAAACAGATTAATACAACATCGTGAGGTCCCTGAAATGGATTAATCAATATTTTATTACCTAGAATTGAAAAATGTAATACAAGTAATAATCGAATGAAAGGAAGAATTCTGATTTTATAAAAACATGAAAAAACCCCACTCCCACTGTTTCTGACATTTTTTCCTCACAGAGAGCGCAACAAAACTGTACTAGCCTCGTGCTTTACTTTCTGGGGTCCCTATTTTTTTCAGGTTTTTGTGTCGCCCTCAGGCTGAGCTTGGGGTGTACACCCCTCCCTACCCCTCTATCAATACACTTGTGCGCAAAGGTGCAGGTCTCAATCACGTCTGAACTGAAAAAGTAAAGGGGTATGGATAAAACATGATTGTTGATATAATTTGGATTCCTTATTGCCAGTGAGATAATTTGGAATGGATGACAATAAGACTGGTCAGAAAAAAATATAACTATAATGTTAACCAAGGATAACAACAGTTAAAATAAGAGAAACAACTGGGAAACAAAAACACGTTATGAAACTAAAAAGAACAAAGTGATTTTACTCGGAGTTTACCAGAATTGTGTTGTATTGACAGTTGCCGAGTCACATCTTTCACACCAACTTTTTAATTATTTTCCAAAATATTAAAAGTTCGTTATATACATTAATGATCTAGATGATGGGGTGGTGAATTGGATTAGTAAATATGCAGACGATACTAAGATAGATGAAATAGTGGATAATGAAGAAGGTTTTCAAGGATTGCAGAGGGATTTGGGCTGCTTAGAAAAGTGGGCTGAAAAATGGCAGATGGAATTTAATGCTGATAAGTGTGAGGTGCTTCATTTTGGTAAGAAGAATCAGAATAGGACATATGTGGTAAATGGGAGAGCATTGAGGAATACAGAAGAGCAGAAAGATTTAGGAGTAACGGTACATCGTTCCCTGAAGGTAGAAACTCACGTGAATAGGGTGGTGAAGAAGGCTTTTAGTATGCTGGCCTTTATCAATCATTGCATGGAATATAGGAGTTGGGAGGTGATGTTGAGATTGTCTAAGACGTTGGTGCGGCCTCATTTGGAGTTTTGTGTGCAGTTCTGGTCGCCTAATTATAGGAAGGATATAAACAGAGTGGAGAGAGTGCAGAGAAGGTTTACCAGAATGTTACCTGGGTTTAAGCATCTAGAGTATAGGGAGAGATTGGACAGATTAGGTCTTTATTCTTTGGAGCGTAGAAGGTTGAGAGGGGATTTGATAGAAGTATTTAAGATTATGAAAGGGATAGACAGAATGGATGCGGATAGACTATTTCCGTTAAGAGGAGGAAAGATTAAAACAAGAGGACATGAGTTAAGAATTAAGGGGCAGAGGTTTAGAGGTAACATGAGGGGGAACTTCTTGACTCAGTGAGTGGTAGCCGTGTGGAATGATCTTCCGGGAGAAATAGTGGCGGCGGAGTCAATTGTATTATTTAAGAAAAGGTTGGACAGGTCTATGGATGAGAAGAAGATGGAGGGTTATGGGCATTGTGCAGGGAGGTGGGACTAGAGAGGGGTGTTTGGTTCGGTGCGGACTAGAAGGGCCTAATGGCCTGTTTCCGTGCTGTAATTGTTATGTTATGTTATATATATATATATAAAATATTTTTAAGCCTCATACCCCACCTTGTGAATCTATGGTTTAGGGTGAACATGAGGGGGAACCTCACAGAGAGTGGTGGGACCGTGGAACGAGCTTCCAGCTGAAGTGGTGAATGCAGCTTGATTTTTAACATTTAAGAATTTGGACGGGGGACATGGATGGGAGAGGTATGGAGGGTGTTAGGTCTGCTTTGTTCATGAATGAGTGAGACAAACACCAGACTGAGTCGAAATCAGGGTTCTTTGTTCTTTATTACTGGATTGTAACACTTGCAACTAACCATGTTAGTCGGAGAATGCATTCTGCTGTTATCAGCAAAATGGTGATTTTTTTATACCCTTGGATACGTGCTTAGAACATCATCATATCATTACTTGTCCAATGACTAAAACTGTTGCTATCCTTTCCCTGCTAGCTTCCTGCCTCTCAATCCATCAATGTCTCTCTTATCTTGTAAGTACAAGGATGCATTCACATCTTGTTACAGCCCTGTACAGGGTAACTCCTTACACATTCCCAACTCATGATGTTTTACCTTACAAGGGCTATGGACTGGGTGCAGGTTAGTGGAACCAGACCAAAAGAAATGGTTCGGCATCATGTAGAAGGGCCGCAGGGGCATATTTCTGTGCTATTTCTATGGTTGTATGAAGTGTCATTATGTAACATTGGTTGCTTCTCCATGGATTTCCATTATTTTACATTTTCATTCCTTATTTTCCCATCACCTGCTTCCCTTCCCTCCCCCCCATTCTTTGCACCTATTCTTCTTACTGTTCCCACTCCCTTTTGCCACCATCCCCTGCAATTCCATTGGTCTTGCAGAATTACTAGGATCCTGATAAGTGCAATGCTCATTGTGAGGGGAAACATGATTAGAACATATGCAGGTGACCATAAGGGTAATACCAGTAGACATGGGGAATTCATAATCACCATCCAAAATCTGAAAGACAGAATAAAATTCACACCCATGTAATTTGTGATTTAAAAAAAAAGTGGAAATATGTAAATAGAAAATATACTTCCTTTTCAACGTGAAATTCTTAACAGTTGAGCATGTGGCATAGCTCTAAATTGAGGAAAAGTGCAACGTGCATAGATTTCTCAGAATTCAACCCCTCCTCCCTTACCCGGTACCACTGTAGTGACCTGGACAATGAGTGGTAGGGCCCGAGGGAGTATTGTACTGGTAAAGGTGTAGAGGAGATTGTCAAGGATGTTCTTGTGTTGGGAAGAGTATCAGGTTCGGTGGTCTGGACACAAACGTTACAATCACACGTAACTTTAATTAACACGCAGGAGAACGTGAAATGGTTTCACTATTTCAATTAAAGCAATGACACAAACATTCACATTGGACCAAGGTTGAACTCTTGATACCAGTGGCTGCCTATACTCGCTCACACATACTCACACACGCTCGACAGACAGGGATTTTCACACATACACACACACATAGTTCCCTGTACCAACAGGGGTGTGGCTCTTGGCAAGTACTGATCTATTGCAGTACTACAGCTCAGCTTCAGTGTTGTGCACACCTTACCTGTGACACTGGCGTGGAGCGGTGTCTGGGGCTTGGACTACGAGGCAGAGAGAAAGAATGTGCTAATCAACAATGTTTTACACAGTTTTGATCTGGGCATCTAACCAATAATGACCCTTGGTGATTTAAATTAGCCAACGGCAAAGTGTGCACTAATGAATGGCTGGAGTCCAACCTTGATTGACAGATGATGTGACTTCTGAATAAGTTTCAGACAGGGAGGACATGTGACCACCCGCAATCCACAATATTCCAGACAGACAGGGAGGCCATGTTTTCCTCCACAATCCACATATAACAGATGTTGACGTGGATGTGGTGTCCCAGTTAGGAGGAATAAGCTGCATTCGTACTCAATGGAGCAGATGGGGGGGGGGGTGGGGGGGAGGAAAGGTGGATGTGAGGGTGCATAGGGTGGGCACAATTAGCTGAGCGGTTAGCACAATGCTATTACTGCGCCAGCAACCCGGTTCGAATTGAATCCAGCACTGATTGTAAAGAATTTGCACATTCTCCCCGTGACCTGCTTGGGTTTTCCCCAGGTTCTCTTGTTTCCTCCTGCCCTTCAAAATGTGCGGGGTTTGTAGGTTAATTTGCGTGAAATTGGTCAGCACGGGTCTCTGGCTTGAATCGGCTTCTTCAGTGTGGTAAATAAAATTTAAAAATTATGATTTATATATAAAAAAAAAATCCGGATATGTCCCTGAAGATTGTATCTCTGCATCACAGGCGGTTATTTGAAACTGCTCAGTGTGTGGTTTGCCAGAAACTTTTTCAAAGCGGTTATTGCATTCCTTTACAAAGTACTTGTTTGAACAGAACCAGAATCCTCCTGTTTTCTGTGCAATTCCTTTGACTGCTCGGAGTCTTAACCTTCTTCCTCGTGATTTGTCACATTAGCACAGTCATCGAACAGATGGATTGCGAATCTGAATTAGTGCATTTTTCTTTGATTGTCTAGGGTCTGGCTAATTACTTGGCTACCTCTTGTTTCAAGGAGTCTAACCTTCCCCAAAGTTCCAGCTAAGCATTGTTATGCTTAAGATGATACTGTGAGGGGAAGAAAAAAGATTTTATTGAGCATTGCGTTGAATTCCAGACCTGTTGACCTCCTTGGATATGTCAGTTGATTATTCCATTGACTTTAAAGTGCAGGAGTAGGCCCTTTGAACCAGTATTGCCATTCACTGTGATCGTGGCTGATCATCCACAATAAATACCCGTTCCTGCCTTCTCTCCATATCCCTTGACTCCGCTGTCTTTGAGCTCTATCTATCTCTTGAAAGCATCCAGAGAAATGGCCTTCACTGCTTGTTGGAGGTGTGTGTCTGGGTAATGGTGGAGAGGAGCCTTTTACTTGTGTCATCCCATTTTCAATCAAAAATGTTACTTGTTTCTCCTTCAGTGCCCTGACTTGCTGAGTGTTTCCAGCAATCTGTTTTAATTTAAGGTTTACAGTATATGTCACACTTTGGTCTTGGAATATTCCTCCCCAACGTGAACTTTTTAATTTAACTCAGAGGCAGGTTCTGTGGTCCAAGGAGTTTGTGCTGCCCAATGACACCCGTGTGACCAATTAACTTACTGACTCCCGTACATCTTTGGAAAGCACCCAAAGGAAACCCACACAGTCACGGGGAGGGCATACAAACTCCATACAGAGGGAGGTAGATTTGAAACCGAGTCGCTGGTGTGATATTAGTCGGCCCTTCAGCCCAACATTTCTGTGCTGACCAAATTACATTCTGCGCTCATCGTGTTCACCAGAATCAGGTTTATTGTTGTCACGAACAGATGTCACTAAATTTGTGATTTTTTTTGTGGCAACAGCTTATAAGATGCAAAATTGCTCTTAAACAATTCCATAAATGCAAGGGTTAAAAAAAAATTGTGCAAAATGAGAAAAAGTAAAGATAGTGTCCGTAGGCTCGTTGTCTGTTCAGAAGTCTGATGCCAGAGAGGAAGAAGCTGTTTTTTACTCTTAGGTGCTGAGGCTGTTGGATGATAGAGACGAGCCTCTTAAAGATGTCCTTAATGGAGTGAAGATAAATGCACATTGATGGCGCTGACTGAGTTTACAACCCTCTGACCCGTGCATTGGCACTTCCAAACTAGACAGGGATGCAACCAGTCAGAATGCTCTCCGCGGTACACCTGTAGAAATTTGCAAGCGGTTTTGGTGATGTACCGAATCTCCTCAGACTCCTAACGAAATATAGCTGCTGGTAATCTTTCTTCGGGATTGCATCAACATGATGGCCCCAGGATAGGTCTTGGGAGACATTGACACCCAGGAATTTGAAGTTCCTTACCCTCTCCACTGCTGACCCTTTGACGATGACTGGTTTGTGTCCTGATTTCCCCCTCTTGAAGTCCACAATCAATTGTTTATTTTTGCTGACGTTGAGTGCAAGGTTGTTGTGGTCTTACCTCTAGTTGATCTCTCTCACTCCTGTACGCTTTCTCGTTGCTGTCTGTAATTCTGCCATATCAAACTAACTCCTTCCTGTCCATATACGTATCCAAATGTCTTTTGAATGTCAAAATTGTGTGCACTTCCACAGTTTCCTCTGGCAGCTCATTCCAAGTACAGACCACTCTGTCATGTTAGCTTCATTTAGCATGCCTTCAGGACTTGTACAGCATAACTATGAAGGCCTTTTAGCCCATCAGTTCTGTGCCAGCTGGGCCTTCCATATATTCACTTGATTTTTATCTCTCTCTAACTTTTTGGCACCTCCCCCTCCCCCCACCCACTCCTTCCCAATGATTTCTCCCTCTACCTGTCTCTCCACCCCACATATCTTCTGTCTTATCACTTCTAGACACCTCTCCCCACTTTCTCTCCCTCTTTATATATGCAATTTCTTCTGTACGACCGTAGCTTTGGTAAAGACCATAAGACATCCAGTCTGCCCCACCGTTCAATCATGAGATAATCCATTTTCCCATTCAGCCCCACTGCCCGGCCTTCTCCCCCATACCATTGTTGTCCTGGATAATCGAGAACCTATAAGTCTCTGTCTTAAATACATGTCTTAAATACATCCTATGACCTGGCCTCCACAATTGATCTGCCCTCCACAAAAGGTTCAGGCCCAAAATGATCAGGGTCCATTTCTACCCATGGATGCTGTCTGTCCTGTTGAGTTGCTCCAGTGATTGATTCTGTTTTCTCCAGCGTCGCCAGCTTTTGTTCCTCAGGACAAGTCCGTGTATTGGATCTCCCTGCTTATTCATCACAGCCCTGGAACTCATTAGCTCTTCCTAAATAAATATCAAATTGCTGAGTTAAAAGAATTATCCTCATCTTCTCTGGCTCCTTTCATTTAAAAAGAAAAATTCTTTAATTGCTAAACCTTCCAGTATTTCTCTCAACTGCTCAAGCAAATTCCTCCAACTTTCAAGCCCCTTCCAGCAACTTCCCCCCTTTCTTTCTCTGATTTATAAATCCCGTACAAATCAGATACGGTTAGTGTCGTGGTTTAAGCGCAAGGCTATTACAGTGCAAACCACCCAGGTTCGAGTACGGCGCTGACTATAACGAGTTTGTATGTTCTCCCTCCGTTTGCATGGTTTTCTTCCAGGTGCTATGGCTTCCTCCCACCTTTCCAAACGTGCAGGAGCAGTAGGTTAATTGGGATATTTGGCAGCGCAGGCTCGTGGGCTGGAATGACCTCTTACCAAGCCGTATGTCTAAATTACTGGGATGGAAAAAAAATCCACAGGACAAACTAGAAGCATGGCAGCTTGCCGTTACAAAGCTGTTTATCATAATGTTCAACATGTTGATTACCGTGATCCAGCAACCAATGAGATGCTGGGAAGACTCGATGGGTCAGGGAGTAGCCATGGGTAGAAAAGGTCCGCTAACCCTTCGAGACTGACCCAAAATAACGACTGTCCTCTTCTACCCGTGAATGCTTCCTGAGTTCCTCGTGTTTGTTCAAGATGGCAGCATCTGTAGTTTTTGTGTTTCTCTAACTAGAACGCTGTCTTGTTGGGTTGTACTTGTGCAATCAGATGACAATAAACTTGATTTGGTTGTGTATTTAGGTGAGAATGAATGTTGACCATGAAATCAGCCTTCTGATTGAAGAGATTCGTCGCCTTGGATCTCCAGGTCAGTGAATTAAAGAGTCATTTAAAACCTGAAGTGTAAAGTAGGTGGTTTTGTGCATTATTTTCTGTTCTCTAGCCCCTGTCGATGAAATCCTTATCAGTTATTAAACCTGGCAGAAAGGCATTTAACAGAAATGCTCTGGAAGAACATTCAAAATGCTGAAGGAGTGGGTCAGGTAACCTCTGTGGAGGCAGAGGGATGCTTCAGGTTCACACCTTGCGCCAGGACTGCAGAGGGGAGATGTAGCCAATATAAAGAAATGAAAAGGAAGGATGAGGCAGAAGATAGGTGGATCAAAAGAAGTGGCTGGGGGGGGTAGGTGGATGGGGCGCAGATGGAGCCAGGATCTGGGGCGATGGAGATGTGGCTAATGGTTGATGGGTAGAAACAGTTAAGGAGAGGGGGAAAAAAGTGGGAAGGTGCTAAATGGAGCCAATTTTGAGGGGGTGGGTGGGATGTGAGACAGGAGACTGGAATAATTGGGGACACACAAGGTTGCAGCCATTAGAATTTGATAAGCAGGAAGGTGATGAATGGAACCAGATAAGGGTGGGGGGTTGAGGGGATACTGGGCAAGTGGAACTAGTAGAGGAAGGGGATAGGACACACAGTAGGTTAAATGAGCGGGTGACAAGCAGATGCAAAAGGGGGACTGAGGCAGCAGTTGATTAAAAACTGTGTGAGAGAATCTGAGTAGATCAGAAGGAAAGAGAAAGGCAAGCAAGGGGATTGGGGAGGTGATCTGAAATTAGAGAATTCAGTGCCCATTGGATTGTAGACCATCCAGGTGGAATGTGAGGTGCTTTTCCTCCAGTTTTCTGTCTGGCCTCCCTCGGGGAGGGGAGGAGGTCAGTGTGGGAACGGGAAGGGAGTGGAAATGGCAGTGGAATCGAGCACAGGTGTTCGTCCAAACTGCTGGTGATGTCAATGCACAGGAATCCCTGTTGGGAGCACGGAGCCGCAGCAGAAGAGGTTGGAGGAGATGCACGTGAAGCTTTGCCTGACCTGTTTTGGATGGTGGTGAAAAGGAGGGTGGGGAGAGGAGGTGTAGTGACAACTTTTGCATTTCCTCCTTGCATCTTTGCTTTATTTCTCCACTGCAAAGTGTTTTCAAGTGTTCATTCTTTCTCCGATAGGAGTTGCATTTTAATTTAAAAAAAATTAAGTTTACATTTCAATATTCAGCACAGAACAGGCCCTTCTGGCCTATGAGGCTGTGCCGTCCAATGACATCCAATTTACCTCCCCATTCTCCCTCCCTTCCCCAGCCTTCCATATTCTTTCCTCCAGCTCTCCACCCCCTTCAGTCACAGAGCCATTCCCCCCTCCCTGTTTGCTGCTACCTACCTGTGGGGATGTGCTCCTCCCCCTCCCTCCCACAATTCTTTTTGGGCGCCTGCCTACATTTTGTTCAAACCTTGATGAAGGTCTCAAGCCTGAAACATTGGTTATGAATCTTTACCGTTGCTATATAAAGGACACTGTTTGACCTGCTGAGTTTCTCCAGCGTTGTATTTTTATTTTAACCTTCGACCCCCATACGTTTTTGAAAGTTCTGTGGGACTGTCACTCACTGCTCCCCCACTGTGGTTTCTACTGCTTTCCTGACCTTCACTGGCATTCTGATGAACCTTTGCTACCACAGCCACATTCCCTTCAACTGAACAAGGTGCAACACTTTGCTCAAATGACGTTTGCTGCCAGGATAGGATTAAACAATGAGCTGGTACTGATTCAGTGAGTCACAGTGTCTGTTTTCTTCCTATATCTGTCCAATTTCAATGATCTCATGGTTGGAACCTGGTAGGTTAGTGGGTTGGAGACATCGAAGGAAAGTATACTAAAGGAGATGAAATTACATAATTCAAGGAATACAGATACATAAGTCCCAGAAAGTAGCGTCACAGATAGATAGGGTTGTAAAGCGAGCTTTTGGCACGTTAACCTTCATAAATCAAAGAATTGATTATAGGAGTTGGGATTAAAGGAACTAAAACCCAAAAGTCTGCAAACATCACGGTTGAAGTAAAAACACAGTCCTGGAGAAACTCAGCAGTTCGAACAGAGCAAAGATAAAGATACATAACCAATGTTTTTGGTCTTGATCACTTCAAGGTATGGGATGTTGTCTTAAGGTTGTATAAGACATTGGTGAGGCCAAATTTGGAGAATTGTGTGCAGATTTAGTCACCTAACTACAGGAAAGATATCAATAAGATTGAAAGAAGATTTACGAGGATGTTCGGGGACTTCAGGAACTGAGTTACAGGGAAAGGTTAAACCAGTTAGGACTTTACTCCCTGGAGCATAGAAGAATGAGAGGAGATTTGACAAAGGTAAGCCAATATTCTCTAACCATGGCAATACCCTGGTGAATCTCTTCTGCACCCTCTCCAGAGCCTCCACACCCTGTAATGCAGCAACTAGAACTGCATACAATATTCCAGATTTGTAGGCAGGCCAGTTAATTGACCATCGTAAATTGTCCCTAGTAAGCAGAGCGTGTTGATGGGGGAAATGTTTTAAAATTTTAGTTACAGCAAGTAGAAGCTTATTCCTGCCATTTAAACCCATGGCGCCCAATTACAACCAAATTAACCTTTAACCCCGTACATTTTTGGAAGGTGGCAGGAAATGGGAGCACCTGGAGGAAACCCATGCAAACTCCTTACAGACAGTGCCCAATTCAAACCCAGGTTGCCGGCACTGTAATAGCGTCAAGCCAGCCGCCATGGTAACCATCCCACCCAAATATAGGGTTTATATAGGATTTGTGTAAATGGTCAACATGGGCAGTTTCCGCTCCGTAAATGGTTATATGGATGCCTGATGGTCAGCAGTGTTGGGCCAAAGAGCCTTGGTTTCCATGCTGCATCATCCCATGGGACCCTGGAATCGAGCATCTGAATAATGTAATTGGGTCTGCCAAGAACTTACTCAGGAAAACTTTGGCACTTTACACCTCCAGGCTTTATTTTCAATGCTATCAGAAACTTTTAAAAATTATAAAATCCAAAGAACCATTTTTAAAGGTTTATAAGAAGTTGAAACATAATGGTTTCATAGCGTAGCAGGTGGCATGCTTAGCCAAGCGGTTACCGCAACGCTGTCACAGCCCCAGTGATTGGGACCAGGGTTCGAATCCCATGCTTTCTATAAGGAGTTTGTTCATTCTCCCAGTGTCTTCTTTCTTTTTCATTATTTTTATTAACATTGAAATTTCACATCCAAAAATACAGAGCACATATGGATATTTATTAAAATTCAAAATGATACATTACACTTAAATCATATCATTTCATCCAAGACCACTCCACATTTTCAAACAGATTCTATTGTATTGATATTTTTTTTTAAAAAGGAAAATCTAAACCCACGACCAAGAAAGAAGCTGTTTGGCTAAAAAAAAAATGGAAAGGAAGACTGAATTCTTATCAGTGATAAATTACCTCATTACCTTCATAACAAATCAAAGATTATGAAAGAAATTCAAAAAGGGTCCCCACGGTGTTTGAAAATTTACATGCAAATCAGAAATTGGTCATCTAATCTTCTCTAAAAGTAAACGTGACATGACATCACGTAGCCACTGTATTCTCCCCTTGTCTGCGTGGGTTTTCTCGGGTGCTCCGGTTTCCTCCCACCCTTCAAAAAAAAATGTACCGGGGGTGTACGTTAATTGGGTGTAATTGGCCGGCACAGGCTTGTGGGCCGAAAGGGCCTGTAATCATGCTGTATGTCTAAATTAAATAGACAATAGGTGCTGAAGTAGGCCTATTGGCCCATCGAGCCAGCACTGCCATTCATTTAGATCATGGCTGATCTTCCACCATTAGTATCCTGTCCCTGTCTTCTCCCCTAGCAGAGTACAGGTGTTTGATGTTGTGCCAACTTGTATATTCCTCCCAAAAAATACTAAGCCCTCCCTACCTTGTAACTATTCCATGTGCCTAAGAGTCTGTTTTTAAAAAGAATCTTAATTTTAATTAAGATAATGCTAATACAATAAAATTATATGGATAAGAGTCTCCTAAATTCTCCTAACGTTTCAGCCTCCACCACCACCCCTAGCAATGCATTCCAGGCACCCACAACTTTCTATATTTAAAAAAAAACTTGCCTGTCATGTCTCCCCTGAATATTCCTCCCATCACTTTGTGCAGATAGTTTTAAAACAAAATTTAACATGAACACCAAACCCATAAACTTGGGTATAGTGGTTAGCACCTGCGATTGGGACCAGGGTTCGAATCCCGCACTGTTTGTAAGGAGTTTGTATGTTCTCCTTGTTTCTCTGTATCTTTCCCCCAGGGGCTCCAGTTTCCTCCAAATGTTCAAAAAGAACGGTCGGGGGGGGGGGGGGGGTGGTGGTTGTAGGTCAATTGGGTGTAATTGAGCAGCATGGGCCCAAGGGACGAAAGGGCCTGTTACCATGCTGTGTGTCCAAAAAAACTTCTTTGCTAATGTCTTTTATTGACGCTGAAAATTCAGATGATGGGAATTTGTGGAATTGAATTCAATAGAGATTGAAACAATAGGAGCAGAAGTAGGCCATTTGGCCTGTGGCGCTTGTTCTTCCTGGAGGGGTAATTGGTGAGATGGGTCCGTATAGAGAACATTAAGATCTCTAAGGTGGATAGACAAGACCAGCTGATTCACTGGCATCCAGCCGTGAATCCACCTCTTCATCCCTAATCTGTCTTGCACGCTAGAACATTGAACAGTGCAAAACAGGAACAGGCCTTTTGGACCTACCTCAGGGTCTGTGCTGGAAATGATGCCAAATTAAACTGTCTCTTGCACATGACCCCTGTCCTTCCATCCCCTGCATCTTCATGTGTCTAAAAACACACATTAAAAGCTGGAGGAACTCAGCCTGTCTTGTAGCGTCCATAAGAGGTAAAGATATATTACCGACAATTCGGGCCTGAACCCTTCCACAAGGTTTAAGCAAAGAGCAAGCAAGTATCTGAATAAAGGCTGGGAGAGGAGTTCAGACCAACAAACAAAAGGTGTTAATTAAATTATGAGGAAAGGCGAGAATTGATTTTGGCTCTGTGAAAAGAGACAGAGGGACAAAGGAAGAGAGGGAGGGAAAACACGAGGAAAGGAGATGGGGACAAAGATGGGGGGGTTGGTGGTTTAAAAGAAACTGGAGAAGTCAGTTAATGCCCATCTGGTTGGAGGTTGCCCAAGCGGAAAATCAGATGTTGTTCCTCCAATTTGCGGGTGGTCTCAGTCTGGCAGTACATGAGGCCATGGACAGACATGTAAGCAAGGGACAGGGAATTGTCTGTCTAGAAGCCTCTTAAACCGTGCTGTTGTATCTGCTTCCTCTATGTTCAACTTAGGCCGAAGGGCTTGTTTTTGTGCTGTAAAAGTTGATGAGTCTCTGACATCGCCCCTGGCAGCCTGTTCCAGGCTTCCACCACTCTCTGTGTATATATAAAAAAAAAATGCCCCCCACATCTCTTTAAGACTCTCCCTTCCCTCTTTAAGATTCCAACCCCCCCACCCCCTTTAAATACGTCCTCCAGAACGTGACATTTTTACCCAGAGAAAAAAAATCTGACTTCCTACCCCGGGCATTCTCAACCTTTATTTGCTATGGCCCCCTTAGGATTCTGCTCAAAGTTTATGGGCCCCCTTCCCTGTGAAGCCGTCAGGTTTGGTTTCTTCTGTAGTTCTTTCCTAACTGGCTACATAAAAAAACATTGATGTTACGTGAGGTGAAAAGAAAACGAGGCTTTGTTTTCAATGTGCTGTGGTCCTGAGGGGTGGTGGGGTGTGTAGAGCCCCCATTGAGAATGGTTGGTCTACCCTATCAATGCCATTCATAACTTCCATCAGGTCTTCCCCAACCTCCAATTCTCTAGAGCAAGCAACCTGTAGAGCTCGTCGAAAGAACCAAAGACTTGTTGATCCAAACCAAGGCTTTTATTAGCAAAAGACCGGAGCTCTTCACAGGTGGCCGACCAGTCCGGAATGATCCGACCTGGCTAGGGACACAACCCTTTAAGGCCCAAACAATAGGTGTGGCTTAGCTCTCAGCCAATCGCTGTAAGCACAGTCTAGATACAGTAACTATATACACTATGTACATTGGTAATAGATCTGTACTATCACACAACCCAAGTTAGTCCAGCCTCTTCCCAGAGCTCACACCCTCTAATCCAGTGATCTTCCTGGTAAAATCTCTTCGGTACCCTTTCCAAAGCCTCCACATCTTTCCTGTTAAAACACAGTGCTGGAGAAACTCAGCAGGTCAAACAGCAAAGTTAAAGATACATAACCAATATTTCAGGCTTGAGCCCTTCAGCAAGATATGGACAAATGTTGGCAGGCACCCAAAAAATAAATGGTGGGGGGAGGGGTGGAGGGAGGAGCACAGTCCTGAAGGTGGGAGGTAACAGGTCTCTCTCCATTCACAGAGCCATCCCTCCTGCTCCTGCTTGCTGCTATGCCTTCCGTCCCTTAGCCACCTTTGGGACTGTGCTCCTCCTCCCACCCCTCCCCTCCCCTCCTTCCATTTTGTTCGGACGGGATTCCTGACATTTGTTCATATCTTGATGAAGGGCTCAAGTCTGAAAGTTGGTTATTAAACTTTACCTTTGCTATATAAAGTACACTGTTTGGCCTGCTGAGTTTCTCCAGCATTGTGGTTTTACTTCAACCACAGTATGTGCCGGGAGGAGTCACATGATGGAGTAGTGGCAGGTTGAGTAGACCCAGCCCTCTCCAGAGAAAAGGAAAAAAAGTCCGGAAAAAAACAGAGCCAAACAAACACAAAACACAGGAAAAAAATAAAGTAACAAGAAAGAGCCAGGAGACGGCGCCAAAAAGAGAGAGAGAGCAAGAATAAGAGAAAAGAGAAAGAAAATCCCCAGGAAGGAAAGAAGATGGCCTTACCTGCACACAGAAGCAGGGAGCCACCGTGAAGAGGATCGACTGACCCCCGAAGCTGGTAGGTGCCCAGAGGAGCAGTGACCTCTCGACCGGCGGACCACATAAATGGCTCATGGAGCCAGACAAAGGTGCGCAACTGTGTGCATGACTTCTCGTGCATGTGCAGTACACAAACAAAAGGGAAATAAAAAGACGCTGGCGGGAGGGGGTCCCAGCTGAGGGACCGACAGCAGCGGGGCACTCAGCTGGAGGACGCCCAGAGTCGGGAAGAACAGGAGAGGGGTGAACAAAGATACGAGGACCTGGAAGGGGGTGATCAATGGCAGGGCGTCCAGCATCGGGACGTCCTGCAGCAGGAAACCCAGCAATAAGAGGCCCTGCAACTGGAGGCCCGACAAAGAGACAGGAGTGGCTCAACAGAAAAAGCTGAAGAGACACAGAGAAGAGAGGAAGAAGATCAAGATCTACACAGGAAAGAAGAAGGTAAAGCAAATAGACTATAGATAAAGACTTTTTTGAAGACCAAATGAGGTCGTTAAAAGAAATGTTAACACTTGAATTTAACGCAATTAAAAGGAAAATAAAAAGAGCAGAAGACAAAATGCAAAGTTTAGAGTTGGCCATGACAGAAATCGGGAAAAAAGTAGAAAATGTGGAAGAATGAGAAACAGCTGTAGAAATGGAAATAAATGAATTAAGAGGAAAATTGCAAGAAAGAGACAAAGAAATCAAGGAGACACAAGATTTGTTATCCCAGAAAATTGACATGTTGGAAAACTACTGTAGGTGAAACAACATAAAAATAGTGGGCCTGCCTGAAAGAGGGCAAAGAAGGGACAGATATGAAGGAATTTATAAAAGATGGATCCCAAAGGTGTTGGGAGTGACAGACCTACAAGAAGAAATAGAAAGGGCACACAGAGCACTAGTACCGAAGCCGCAACCACACCAAAAGCCGAGATCCATTTTAATAAAACTTTTAAGATACACAACAAGAGAGAACATACTGGAGCGGGCAAGGAATGAGGTAAGAGAAAACAAGCAGCCGTTGGAATATAAGGAACAAAAAAATAAATTTTTACCCGGACATAAGTTTTGAACTCTTAAAGAAGAGGAAGGAGTTTAATATGGCGAAAACGATTTTATGGAAGAAAGGCTATAACTTTGTGGTGCGACACCCAGCAGTACTCAAAGTATTTACCCCTGAGGAACAGAATAGACTGTTTTCAGATCCAAAGAAAGCCCAGGAATTCGCAGAACATTTGCAGGACAGGAGACGAGATGAGGAGGAGTGACAAGAAAGAAGACTGGCAAGAAAATGTATAAAAACACGTAGTAATATGAAAGAGAGACAATGTATATACAGAGGTTTAAAGTTGAAAAAGAGAAGGGAAAGGAAGGAAAGAAAGGGGGGAAAAAGAGAGCTTTGTTATATGTACAGAAAATGAATAGTGTTTCTCTGGGGGGGGGCTTGGGAGGGGGGAAAACCATCACTGCGAAATCGGTTGACACTTGCGAGTATTATTGCAAACCAAATGGAAAGGGGAGTTGTGGGTTGCCCAGCAAGGGACTAGGGGCAATCCAAAGTTGGGGTGGGGGGGGGGGGTTAATGTCATTTGGGGTAAAAGTATGCTTTGTGTTATTGGTTGTGGGGATTGTTGGGGTATTTTATGTTTTAAGCGTGTTGTTGTGTATTGAGATAAATAAGGAAAACTTATAAAACAATAATGGAAGAAAGGGGATTGGGGAGCTGAGGAAGCAAAAAAGAAGTGAAAACAAAGATATAAGATGGCTACGTCGAACTATATGACCATAAACATTAATGGAATACATAACCAAATTAAAAGGAAGAGGCTACTAACAATACTGAAAAAGGAAAAAAAAAAGATATAGCATTTGTGCAGGAAACGCATCTAACCGAGGTAGAACATAACAAATTAAAGAGAGACTGGGTAGGACACGTAGTGGCAGCATCATATAATTCAAAAGCTAGGGCTGTAGCTATACTAGTTAACAAAAATGTACCAATCAAGATAAAGGAGGAAATAGCAGACCCAGCAGGAAGTTATGTAATGATAAAGTGTCAGATACACTCAGAATTTTGGAATTTGCTCAATATTTACGTGCCTAATGAGGAAGATCAATAGTTTATGCAAGATATCTTTTTGAAGATAGCAGATACTCAGAGAAACATTCTGATAGGGGAGGATTTTAATCTTAATTTTGATCCAGTGTTGGATAAAACTGGAAAGATAACAAACAAAAAGAATAAAGTAGCCAAATTCATGGTTAAATCGATGCGAGAAATGAAACTAATGGATATATGGAGGAGGCAACATCCAAAAGAGAGGAAATATTCATACTACTTGAGTAGGCACAGGACATACTCAAGGATTGATTCTTCTTTCTTTCTTTCTTTTCTTTCTTTCTTTGGCTTGGCTTTGCGGACAAAGATTTATGGAGGGGGTAAATGTCCACGTCAGCTGCAGGCTCGTTTGTGGCTGACAAGTCCAATGCGGGACAGGCAGACACGGTTGCAGGGGAAAATTGGTTGGTTGGGGTTGGGTGTTGGGTTTTTCCTCCTTTGCCTTTTGTCAGTGAGGTGGGCTCTGCGGTCTTCTTCAAAGGAGGTTGCTGCCCGCCAAACTGTGAGGCACCAAGATGCACGGTTTGAGGCGATATCAGCCCACTGACGGTGGCCCATATTCAAGGGAGAGTTAGGAAAACTGAGTATAAAGCTAAACTACTATCAGATCATTCACCCCTGCTATTAGTAATAGAACTGGACGACATCCCACCAAGAACATATAGATGGAGGTTAAACTCCATGCTACTTAAAAGGCAGGAATTTAGAGAGTTTATTGAACGCCAAATTAAAACATACTTTGAGAGAAACACAGAGTCCAGTCCGTAAAAGATAAGTTTACACTATGGGATGCAATGGAAGCCTTCATTGGAGGACAGACAATGAGCTAAAGGAATACAACCGGGAAGTAGAACAGTTGGAAAGGGAGATAGCAATTACAGAAAAGGAATTAGTGAAAAGGGAGGATATAAAGAAAAAGAGAGAGTTGGCGGACAAAAAAAAAAACCGAAATATTACAAATGTACAAGGTGGAGAAGAGCATAATGAAAACAAAACAAAGGTATTACGAATTGGGAAAAAAAACCCATGAAATATTGGCCTGGCAACTTAAAGCTGAAAGAACAGTATTGGCGACAAGGAAAAATGATAAACAAATCACATACAACCCAATAGAGATTAATGAAAACTTTTAAGGAATTTTATAACCAAACTGAGAATGAAGGAAAAAACGATAAAATAGATGAGTTTTTAGCTAAAATTGAATTGTTGCAACTGCAAGTAGAGGATCAAAGTAAACGGATAAAACTGTTTGAAATAGGGGAAGTACAGGACGTATTAAGAAAGCTACCAAACAATAAAACACCAGGGGAGGATGGATTTCCAGTAGAATTTTATAAAACATTTAAAGAGTTATTAATCCCACCCCTCCTGGAAGTAATGAAACAGGAGGAAGAAACACAAAACATGCCAGATTCAGGCAAAACAGCAATAATTACAGTAATACCAAAAACGGGGAAGGACCCATTAACACCAGCATCATACAGACCAATATCTCTACTAAACGCAGATTATAAGATAACAGCAAAATTATTAGCAAACAGATCGGCCGACTGTGTTCAAAAATTAGTAAAACAAGTCCAAACTGGATTTGTCAAAAAATGATGAACAGCAGATAATGTTTGTAAATTTATTAATTTAATTAATGCAGCTCAAGGGAATAAAAGACCAACGGTGGCGGTTGCGTTAGACATAGAAAAAGCCTTTGACAGGTAGAGTGGAACTACTTATTTAAAGTGTTACAGAAATTTAAACTTCTGGAAAAATATATTAATTGGATTAGGGCATTATGTAACAAGCCGTTGGCAAAAGTAGTGGTAAATGGCTATGTATCGAGCCAGTTCAAACTAAGCAGATCAATTAGGCAGGGATGTCCATTATCCCCCTCATTGTTCGCCTTGGCAATAGAACCACTGGGGGAGCTGATAAGAAAGGAAAATAAAAGGAATAAAAATAAAGGAGAATGAGTACAAAATTAGTCTATTCGCAGATGACATATACCTAACAGAATCAGAGAGATCAATAAAAGAGTTATACAAGAAATTGAAGGAGTATGGAGAAATATCTGGGTATAAGGTCAACACAAATTGAAGCAAAGTGATACCGATGAGTAATGCGGACTATACAGAACTCAAAAAAGAATCTCCATTTAAATGGCAATCACAAGCGATACGATATCTTGGTATCAGGATAGACAATAACCCAAGCCACTTGTACAATCTAAATTATTAGCCATTAATAAGGAAAATGCAGGAAGACTTGGAAAATTGGAAAGAATTACTGCTAACGTTGATAGGGAGGGTGAATTGCATTAAAATGAACGTATTCCCACAGGTACAATACTTATTTCAAACGTTACCAATTCCCTTAACAGAGAAATTCTTTGTAGAACTAAGGAGAATAACATAACATATAAGATAACAATTTACAGCACGGAAACAGGCCATTAGGCCCTTCTAGTCCGCACCGAACCAAACACCCCTCTCTAGTCCCACCTCCCTGCACAATGCCCATAACCCTCCATCTTCTTCTCATCCATAGACCTGTCCAACCTTTTCTTAAATAATACAATTGAAGAACAAGGAAGTTCTTATGGAAGGGGAAAAAAATCGAGGGTAGCAGTGGAAAAATTAACAGAGGGATATAAACAAGGTGGATTGTAGTTACCAAACTTCAAAAACTATTACAGAGCTGCGCAATTAAGGTACTTAACAGATTTTTACCAGATGGGAGTAAAAACAGATTGGACTAGGATAGAACTAGATAAAATAGGAGAAATGGTACTGGAGCATATACTTTATAAATGGGATGAAAAGCTGGTGCAATATAACAACTCACCGATACTGCATCATTTACTTAAAATATGGAAGAAGATACATGTAGAAAGAAAAAAAGATTAATTACCAAATACCAAAATTGTTATTGACGCAAAATCCACTAATCCCCTTTTACAATAGACAGCTTAGTTTTTAGAGAATGGGAGAGAAAAGGAATCAAGAGAATAGAAAATTGTTTTTTGGGAAATAATTTATTAATATTTGAACAGTTGAAGGACAAATACGGAATAAGTCATAGTACAATGTTTGCATATCATCAATTGAAAACTTATTTAAAGGACAATTTGGGAAGCAGATTGAGGCTACAGAAGGAAGCAGCTTTGAATATGTAATTACAGACTCAATGATAATTAAAAGATTACAAAAACATGTAAATTAAACTGTAATGCAAGTAAAATGATGAAATAAGGAACAAACCTAAACAAAGTTGGGGAAAAAAAGATTTAAATATAAAGAATGAAACATGGGAAGAGCTATGTACTGGAACTATGAAGAATACAATAAACACCAGGCTACGTATGATACAATATAATTGGTTACACAGGCTATACATCACCCCTCAGAAATTAAAAGAGTGGGACCCAACAATATCAGATAGATGTTTTCGCTGTAAACAAGAAATTGGAACAACAATACACGCAATTTGGGCATGCACAAAAGTGAAAACTTTTTGGGAAGAGCTAAGTCAAATATTAAGCAAAATCACGAAAAACAACATACCAAAAAATCCAGAAAGTTTTCTTTTAAATAATATAAGAGGTAAAGAACTAGGTCTCAAATTGGATAGAGCCCAAAAAAGATTCATTATGATAGTCCTAGCAGTAGCAAAAAAATGTATAATGTCAACCTGGAAAATGGAAGAGAGCCTGAGAGTACAGCAATGGTACATGGAAATGAATAAGTGTATTCCATTGGAAAAAAATTACGTATAATTTAAAAGACAAATATACATTGTTCAAACAAATTTGGGAACCATTTATGAAATCTGACAGAAAATGCCGGCCTTGGACCTCCATGTCCTAAAGTGATAAGAAGATAAACATGATCAGACAACTTTCTTTTTTGTTTTTCTTTTGTGTGAAGATGTTGTTTTCTTGTATTTTATATGTTTAAAATTTATTGGTTTTGGAGGGGGGTGGGAAGGGGAGGGCGAGGGAGGGTAGGGGGGAGAAAAGAGGGAAAATGCCACTGTGTATATTTAATGAGAAACATTTGTACATATTTTTGTTGATATGGTTCATAGTGCGATAAATAAAAAGTTACAAAAAAACCCCATAGTATCTGCCAACTTCCGTGTTTTACTTCTTTCCATATCATTCCTGTAATGGGGTGACCAGAATTGCACCCAAGTTCAGCCAAAACAATATAGCTTTGGATCATTAGATAGAATCATGATCTAACGGAGGTGCTAAAATCACCAAGAGTTGAAGGGGTAGATGGAGAGAATAGCAGATACTGAATTTTCAGGGTTGATATTGAAAGGGGCCCATCAAATAAGTACATTGAATTTTGAAATTCCCCAAAAAAAGTTGGGGTCAATTTAAAATGTCAAAACTATGATTGAATTTTGTGTGGATGGGCAGCTCAGTCACAAGACACAGATCAATTTTGTCCTCATTGAAGAGCAGGTCAATCAGGACAAATCATAAAATTTAAGATTCAAGTTTCTTTTATTGTCACATAATAAACTAGATGTAATATTACACAAAATTGCATTTAGTTTGCCGTAAGGCAGACAAAGATTTGCCATGAGGAGAAATTGCCCAGCGCCCCTTACAGTCAGAGAAAGAGAAGCAAAAGAGTCCCCTCAGAGTCGCCGAGTGTCCATGGATTCGCTTGCAGCGCTCCTGTAGCCCCTGCTGCCACGCAGCCTTCAGTCCAATCCATCAGTAACCCGAGCTCCAGATTCAGACCTCCGAGTTGATCAGTGCTTTGGCATCCTCTTGCATCCCAGTTCTGATACCTGGTGCCTCTTCAGCCAGTTTTGAGCCAGTCTCCAGCTGTCCGCAGTCTGCTGTGAGTCCCTTGTCTGTAAGTTGCCAGCAGCCTGCAGCCAGCATGGATTCCTCATCTCGAATGCCAATAACCTGCCGCCTGTGTGTTCTTCATTTGCGTACCCCCTCGCTGGTATGCGTGTAGGGTTGTCTCCTCTGCTTCTCCAGGGAGGGGGAGGGGGGGGATTTCTTCATTTTATGGTGCCCTGTGCTCGTCCTCTGCTTCCCCATTGTCTGCAACCCCTTGAGATCACTGCTAGCAAAGGTGCCGCCATCTTGGGCCCAGAGCCGGTGGGGGCAGAATTTTAAATACAACACTGTCAGCTCCTATAACAGGCCATTTAAAGCCTGTGCTGAGCCATTGGAAGTTAGATTGGGTAGTAGAATCCTTTGGAGGAGTGCTGTGTCTCCACTCCACACTCTCCCTAGGTCTACACCAGCAGACTCAGGAGCAGGCTTCGGCAGTGCTGAGAATATTTTGCTGGGGGCGCAGGTTCAGGACGTCCTGAGTCCTGTTTAGCATTAAGTTGCAGAAAACACTGTGACCCTGGGGCTGATGTTCTGCTATCCTTGTACCCAGGACCTGATGGTAAAATCAGGGTGAAGTTCGGAGTGCTGTTCAACGACGACAGGTGTGCCAATCTTTTCGAGGCTTTGGTGGGGACTCTGAAGGCAGCAAAAAAGAAAAAGAAGATAAGCTTCACTGGAGAGCTGCTGCTACAAGGGGTTCATGATAATGGTGACATTGTCTTAGAAGTGGATTGATGATCCCAGAGAGAAGTCGTGACGTCTAGAGCCTCTGGGCTAAGATGGTGATCTTTTTGTAACCAGTGCTTTAGGAACCACAGGGTAGACATCCTTTTATATATATATATATATATATGCAATTTGTGGTAAGATTGGAATTTTGGATTTCTAATGTGCATTTGGATTGTTTGAAATTTAGAAGCCATACAATAAAGTAAGACAGATCTGTCCGATGAGTATGTTTATTTTTGACTCTTCTTTCAAATCTCACTTCCAACCCCTGCAGCCTGACTTTGCCAACTGCTGAGATGATGAGGCCAGATAATGTGGCTCCATCTAATCCGTGTTGGGGACTCAAGAGACTGCCCTCACTGGGATCTGGAGCAAAAAGGCTATCTGCTGGAGGAGCTCAGCATCAGTGGGGAGGAAGAGAATTGTTGATGTTTTGGGTCGAAACTCTTCATCAATTCTTTGTCGACAGTTCCCTTCCTTCCCACCTCCACTGATTTATTTGTACATACAGCACAATAAAAGGTCCTTTCGGCCCATGAACCCGTGCCACCCAATTGAGCTACAACCCATTATGTTTCTGAAAGGTGGGAGGAAATGGAGCACCAGGAGGAAACCCTTGGCGACACAGGGAGAGTGTACAAAGTTGTTATGGATAGAGCTGGATTCGAACACAGGTCGCTGGCGCTGTAACAGCATTGCGCCAACCACTACGCTATCCTTGCTGCTTAATGTCCTGAGTTCCACCAACTGATTGTAACCTGTGTTGGGATTTATTCTCCATGAGCAAAGGGTTTTAAATGTGTTGATGTCCTTTCGCCCACTTTACTTCTTTCTGGTCAACCTTTGAGACATGGCCTGTCGCACTTGCCTTTAAACTAGCAGAGTTAGGGTTGAAATTTCAAGCCCAGAGATTGGAGCACCCATTTCCCCCTGAAGTAAACTTTATTCACAATAAATTATTTACAAAGGGAAAACTGTTCAAAGTTCTTCCAGGAGGATCAGAGCCAGCCCCACCAGGCTGAGGAACAGCTTCTTCTCACGGGCAGTGAGGATGCTGAATGACCAAAGGAACCGCTCACATTGATCACCCAAGACTCTCATATTTATGAAACAATATTTATTTAATATTTGTATACATAGAACCATAGAAGATTGTGGACAGAAACAGACCTCTTTGACCCTTCTAGTCTGTGCTGATCCATTTTTTTTTGACCTGTATCCAGTCCATAGCCCTCCATACCCCTCCCATCCATGTACCTGTCCAAATTCCTCTTAAATGTTAAAAGTGAGCCCGCATTCACTTCAGCTGGATGCTCATTCCACACCCTCCACCACTCTCTGTGTGAAGAAGTTCCTCCTAAACTTTTCCCCTTTCACTCTTTACCCATGTCCTCAGGTTTGTATCTCACCTACCCTCAGTGGAAAAAGCCGACCTACATTTACTCTATCTGTCCCCCTCATAATTTTAAATACCTCGATCAAATCTCCCCTCATTCTTCTACACTCCAGGGAATAAAATCCTAACCTGTTTAACATTTCCCTGTAACTCAGTTCCTGAAGTCTCGGCAACATCCTAGTAAATCTTCTCTGCACTCTTTCTATCTTAATATCTTTCCTGTAGTTAGGTGACCAAAACTGCACACAATACTACAATTTTGGCCTCACCAATGTCTTATACAACTTCACTATAACATCCCAACTCCTGTACTCAATACTTCTATTTATGAAGGCCAATATGCTAAAAACTCTCTTTGCAACACTATCCACCTGTGATGCCACTTTCAGGGAATTATCTGTATTCCCAGATCCCTCTGTTCTACCACCCTCCTCAGTGCCCTACCATTCACTGTGTGTGTCCTTTCTTGGTTTGTCCTTCCAAAATGCAACATCTCACACTTGTCTGCAATAAATTCCATCTGCCATTTTTCAGCCCATTTTCCCAGCTGGTCCAGATCCCTCTGCAAGCTTTGAAAACCTTTGCTGTCCACCACACCTCCAATCTTAATGTGCTCTGCAAACTTGCTGATCCAATTTTCCACATTATCATCCAGATCATTGATATAGATGACAAACAACAATGGTCCCCACACTGATCCCTGAGGCACACCACTAGTTACAGGCCTCCAGTCTGAGAAGCAACCATCCACCATTGCTCTCTGGCTTCTCCCGTCCAGCCATTGTCGAATCCAGTTCATTACTTCACCATGAATACCTAGAGTCTGAACCTTCCAGACTATTCTCCCATGTGTGACCTCGTCAAATGTCTTACTAAAGTCCATGTAGACAATGAAATGCATATGTATTCTTTGTCTGAATGTGTGTTATGTCTGGTTGTGTGTCTGCATGTTTTCCACCGAGGATCAGAGAATGCTGTTTCATTGGGTTGTACTTGTACAGTCAGATGGCATAAACATTGACTTGATTTGACTTTCACATCCATATATTTCTGTAACTGTATATTATTTCATTTGCTTTCTATTTAGCATCATTGCCACCACTGTGGCACTTTGTAGTTGCTCCCCCTTTGTTGGTTGAGGCGTTTCCCCTCCATTTTCAGCCCCTCAATGCCCAGTAGTGGTAGGATTCTAGACCAGCCATTCTCATGGGGGCCATGGCACATTTAAGTAAAAGCCTTGTTTTCACCTCACGTAACATAATTTTTAAAATGTAGTCAGTGGGAGAAAAATACGGACAAAATCAAAACTTGACGGCTTCACAGAAAGTGGCTCCATAAACTCTGAGCCGAGTCTGGGATTGGGTTGGGGGGTGGAGGAGTGAATAGCCGAATAAAGGTTGAAAATGACTGCTTGAGACTGTGGTCCTTCCTCACAGCACCCTCATGTCGGCTGCGCCAAGCCTCAGTGCGTTGAGTGCCAGTTAATAGCATTCCCTCACCAATATCTTGATGTGCTGGCCAACCAGTAAGTTTTGGGAAGAGAGGAGTGCATGTTTTTGAGGGGTGGGGGGGGGGGGGTGGAATGAAAGGGGCAACTTTAAAATGAGAATTAAACCAAATCTATGCCTGGCCTCTTGGTTTCCAAGCTCTGGACAAGGAAGGTGACGTGGATTCGAACCTGCCTCTGGCACTGCTGTAGCATCATAGACTATGGAAGCAGGCTCTTCTACTCCACTTGCTCATGCAGGCCAAAAATACCTATCCCACTCTTGTCCCACCTGCCTGAATATGACCTATATCCTCAAACCTCCCCTATCTGTCCAAATGCTTCTTTAATGTCTGTGTGGAGTTTGTGGGTTTTCCCTGTGACCACATGAGCTTCCTCCACCTGCTCTGGTTTTAAATTTAGACACACAGCACGCTGTGAGACCCTTCCAGCCCACGAGCCCATGCGCCCCAATTATATCCAATTGACCTACAACCTGGTACGTTATTGGAAGGTGGGAGGAAACTGGAGCACCCAGGGAAAACCCTCGCAGACGGGGGATGCAAACTCCTGGATTTGAGCTCGGGTGGTTCGTGCTATAACAGCGTTATGCTAACTGCTACTCTAACCGTGTCGCCCAAAGATCTGCAAGTCGGTGGGTTAATTTGGCCCTTGTGTGTAGGTGAGTTGTAGGATGGTTGAGAAGGTGTTGGAGAATAAAGTACAGAGAAAATTAGTGAATGGCTTCCTGCTATGACAAGGAAAAATGGAATTGGAAGAAGAGGGGATAAGTTCTGCCTTGGTGTCATGGCCAAATGGATTCCTCAATGAAACTCAGGAAAACATCTGGTCACCACATCTGATACAGTGGTCGAGCTGCTACCACACAGCTTCAGTCACCCAAGTTCAATCCTGATCCCCACCCCGTCCCGCTGCTGGGTGTGGAGTTTGCATGTTCCCCTCTGACCAAGTGGGTTTCCTCTGGGTGCTCTGGCTTCCTTCAAGAGGGTTGGTAGGTTAATCGGTTGTTCCTGGTGTGAAGGTGAGTGGTAGGAGAGAATTCAATGTAGAATCAGCATAAACTGGACAGTGGGCTGAACTGGCTATTTCAATGCTATTACAGTGGTGTATTCGAACCTGGGTTGCAGGCGCTGTAATGGTGTTGTGCTATAATGTGATTAATGTACATTGTCTATTACAAAAATAATTGCACGCCAATAGTACTTAATTGATCTCGGAGGGTTTGGAGCATTCTGGGGTTGTGAATGCCACGACATGAATGCAAATTCTTCTCTGTGCTGTTTGTAAATATAATAGTTCAAGAGCTCCAACAAGAGCACTTTTAACATGAACAACATTGGGGAGGGGGGGGGGGGGGGAGAAAATGATCCGTGCTGAATATTTAGTAGCCACAACACAACAGTGACTCTTGCCATCTAAAGTCCTTACAGATAAACAGTTGTGAAGGAATTAAATTGCAAAACATTGCAATTATTCCTTGTACAGCTGAAGGCACGTATGATGTGACTGGGGGCCGTCTCGTGGGTTTGAAATGTGAGGCGGGTGAACAATACAATGAGGCAGTGTTTTGCCATCACGCTGTTGAAATTTAACCAGCACATTGTGGGCTTGAAGCACCTACCTAGAACCATAGAACATTATAGCAAAGTAAAAGGGCCATTCGGCGCTTCTCGGCTGTGCCAAACTATTATTCTGTCTCGACCCACAAACCTGTTCCCAGTCTATATCCCTCCATACCCTTTTCCCATTCAGGTACCGGGTCCAAATTTTTCTTCAGAGTTAAAATTGAGCCCACATTCACCACTTCAGCTGGCAGCTCACCACTCTCTGTGTGAAGTCCCTCCCTAAACCTCTCCTTAACCCATGTCCTCTGGTTTGCAACCTCGGTGGAAAAAAGCATAGTTACATTTTCTCTATCTATACCCTCATACCTCCAGAAAAGAGGGGTGGGTGTGCCTGACACTTACATTTCACACTGTGGAGGGAGTTGAGTGGGTAGATAAATGTTTCCAGATGTGTGGACGAGGTGGTGGAAAGGGAAGAGCTGTCCAGGGAGACTCAAGAGATTTTAAATAGTTACTTCTCTCACTCTTACCCCCTTCCCATTCTCAGCCCTCTGCCCCTTATCCCTGTCCTTCCCCTCCCACCCATAATTCACCTGTCACCTACCAGCCTGTTCTCCTCCCACTCCCCCCCCCTCACCTTTTTATTCGGGCGTCCACCTGGATCATGTTATTACTGACGAAGGGCTCAGGGCCAGAATGATGAGTGTCTGCTGCTTTCTATGGATGCTTCTGGACCCTCCAGGGCTTTGTGTGTGGTGAGAGATGTCCTCTCATCATATTAGGAATGGAAGAGAAACACAAAAGCTGTAGTTGCTGGAATCCTTGACCCTTCAGTTTACAGATTTCAGATGTATTGTCAGAATACATACAAGACATCACATGCAACACATTTGCTACGGGCCAGGCAGAATTACCATATATTGATAGTTCCAAAAAAAACTGTACACAGTGTAAACAAATAAACAAGTAAAGAAATGTAAACAAACTAACTATGCACCAAACTATCTCTTACAAACCCACTGACTTTCACAGCTACTTGGATTACAGCCCTTCCAATATGGTCCCTTTTAAGGACATCATCTCTTTCTCAGAGTGGCCCCACCTCTGCTGTACTGATTCCCAGGATGAGGCCATTCACTGCAGAGCATCTGAAAGGACTTGATGCTTTAATAACCCTGGATTCTTTTGCACTGTCACTGATAAAGCCCATACCCATATCTCCTCAACTCAAACTTTGGCCCTTATCCCACCTCCAGTCTGGTTCCCACTTTCCACCCCACCAGCCTCTGCATTTGACACATTATCCTCCGACACTTCCTACCAATTTCAGCATTATCCCACCACCAGCCATATCTTTCACTTGCCACCTTTCCCAGGGATCAATCTCTCTGGGGCTCACTCGTCTGCTCTTCCCTCCTCACTCACCCTTCAGTGCCCTTGGGCAGTTCCCACTGTAACCACAGAAAGTGCAGTGCCTGTCTCTACATCCCCCTCTCCCCTCCATCCGGGGCCACAAACAGTCCTTGCAGGCAAGGCAAAGCTTTACGAACACATCGTCCATCCTCATCTTTGCATTCGGTGGCTTCCTCTCCATGCTGAGACCAGACGCAGATTGGGTGACGGCTTCACGGAACACCTACGCTCTTCCAGAATCTAAACTTGAGCTTCCTGAAGCCAACGATGACATCTCCACCCAACCATTCCTACAGGGATATGTCTGTCCTCAGCCTCATCCATTGTCAGGGTGAGGCTGAACGTAGATTTGAAGAACAAAACCCTCATATTCGACCTGAATACCCTTAAACCTGACAGCATGAATATTGAAGTTTTCTCATTTTATATGACCCCTATCCTCGGAGAATACTAGTATTAGGCATCATGGGTTCAAGATTCAGAATCAGAATTTATTGTCACAATCAAGTCGCAAAATTCAGGGTTTTATGGCAGAATCGTAGTGAAAACATTCATATTATGAACCATCTTATAACAATAATATAAAAAAACAAAAAAAATATTGATTCTTCAGGGATTCTTCAGGGATCTGATGGCAGCGGGGAAGAATCTGTCCTTGTGCCACTGAGTGCTCGTCTTTAGGCTCAATGGTAGCAGAGTGAAGAGGGCATGGCCTGGGGGGTGGGGGTCTTTTTTTTTGTAATTCTTTATTTATTGCACTATGAACCATATCAACCAATATATTTACAGATGCATCTCTTTAAATATTCACAGTGACATTTTGTCTTTTTGTCCCCCATCCCCCTTCCCCCTTCCCACCTCCCCTCCAAAAACAGTAAATATTGAACATACAAAATACAATAAAACAATATCTTTATACAAAAGGAATAGAAACAAAAAAGACGCATCATCTACTTATTCACATTAAATCTGGTCGTGTTTATCTTCTTATCATCTTAGGGGTGATGGTGGTCCAAGGCCTGCTCTTTCTGTTATGTTCCATATATAGTTCCCAGGTTTTTTCAAACATTGTAACTTTGTCTTTTAAATTATTTGTGTTTTTTTTCCCAATGGGATACACTTAAACTTGGTTATATATTCCGTTAACGTTTATAGTCATATAGTCCAACATGGCCATCTTATATCTTTATTTTCACGTCTTTTCCGCCTCTTCACCACCTCCACCCCTTTTTTTCCATTACCATTTTTTAAGTTTTCCTTTTTAATCTCAATATAGGACAACACATTTAAGACATGAAATACCCCAACAATCCCCACAAGCAATAACCCTTTAACCCCAAATGAACCTCCCCTCCTTGGATTGCCCCTTGTCCCTTGACGGCAACCACAACTCCCCTTTCCATTCAGTTTGCGTACTTACTCCCAAACGTCAACCGATTTTGCAGTGACCATTATTCTCCCAACCCAGCCCCCCCCAGAGAACACTATATTCCTGTACTATAACAAAGCTCTCTCTCTTCTTTTTTCCCCATTCTTCCCCTTCTCTTATTCATCTTTAAATCTTTATACATACATTATCTTTACTTTATATTTTTACATATTTTTGTATATTTTCTTGCCAGTCACCCTTCTTGTCACTCCTCCTCCTCTCTTCTCCTGTCCTGCAAATGTTCAGCAAATTCTTGGGCTTTCTTTGGGTCCGAGAACAGTCTATTCTGTTCCCCAGGAATAAATACTTTGAGTACGGCTGGATGTCTTAATATAAAGTTATACCCTTTCTTCCATAAGGTTGCTTTTGCCGTGTTGAATTCCTTCCTCTTCTTTAAAAGTTCGAAGCTTATGTCCGGGTAAAAAAATATTTTTTGTCCCTAATATTCCAACGGCTTATTGTCTTCTCTAACCTTCTTTCTTGCCTGCTCCAGTATGTTCTCTCCTGTCGTATATCTTAGAAATGTTACCAATATGGATCTCTGTTCTTGATGTGGTGGCGGTTTCGGTACTAGTGCTCTATGCGCCCTTTCGATTTCTATTTCTTCATTTGAATCTGTCGTTCCCAACACCTTCGGGATCCATTCTTTTATAAATTCCTTCATATCTGGCCCTCCTTTGCCTTCTTTCAGGCTCACTATTTTTATGTTATTTCGCCTACTGTAGTTTTCCAATTTTTTGTGACAATAAATCTTGTCTCTAATTTTTTTTCATTCTCTTCCAACTTTCCTCTTAAATCATTTATCTCCATTTCTACAGCAGCTTCTCGTTCCTCCACATTTTCTACTCTCTTCCCTATTTCAGTCATGACCAGCTCTAAGCTTTGCATTTTGTCTTCAGCTCTTTTCATTTTTCTTTTGATTGAACTAAATTCTAACGATAGCCATTCTTTTAATGACCTCATTTGTTCTTCCAAAAAGTCTTTATCTAAATTTTGTCCTTCTATTTTAGCTTCTTCTTTCCTTTGAAATTCTTGGTCTTCTTCCTCCTCTTCTCTGTGACTGTATCTATGTCTGTGTCGTCCTCTTCTCTGTATCTGTGCATCTTCATCCTTCTCTGGTGAGCTGCTTCTATATCCTTGCAGGGCCTCCAGCTGCTGTGTCTCCTGCTGTTGGGCCTCCTGCTGCAGGTCGACCCGTTGTTGGGCCTCCTGCTGCAGGTCGACCCACTGCTGGGCCCCCTGCTGCAGGCCGGCCCCCTGCTAGTCGTCCCGTTGCCGCTCATCCTCTTCCACCCCTTCATTCTCTTTCTCACCTCTCTTCTTTTCTTCTTTCTTACTTACTTCCCCCAGCCGAATGCCGCGATACTGGGCGTCTCTCAGCTGGGCGCTCCTCAGCTGATTTCCCCTCCCACCAGCGTTAACCTTTTCTTTTACTTGCGCACTGTGCAAGCACGACTCTTCTTGGCTCTGAGAGCCATTTTTGAAGTCCGCCGGTCGGGAGGACACCGCTCCTCTGGGGACTCACCAACATCGGAGATTGCCGCTCCTCTCCACGGTGACTCTCTGCTCCGACGTGCAGGTAAGGCCTTCTTCTTTCTTCTCCAGTGATTTTCCTTCTTCCCTTTTCTCTGTTATTCTTACTTTCTCTCTTTTGGGTCCCATCTTCTGTCTCTTCTCTGTAACTTTATCTTTCCCTTCCTGTATTTTATGTTTATTGAGCTCCGCTTTTTCAAACTTTTTTTTCTTTTCTCTGGTTCCACTCGACCAGCCACTACTCCATCACGTGACTCTGCCATGGTGGTGGGGAGCTTTGAGGATAGAGGCTGCTTTTTTAAGATACCACCTCATGTAGATGTTCCTCGATGGAGTGAAGTCTGTGATGTCACAGGCCATGTTAATAACCCTCTGGAGTTTATTCTTGTCCTGAGATTTAGCACCTCCAAACCAGACAGTGATGCATCCAATCAGAATGCTCTCCACAGTACACCTGTAGAAGTTTTTGAGACTCTTTGGTGACGTACCGAATCTCCTCAAACACCTCACTAAGTATAGCTGCTGGTGTGCCCTCTTTGCATCAATGCGGAGGCTCAAGAACAGATCATCAGAGATGTCGACACCCAGGAGTTTGAAGTTCTTGACCCTCTCCAAAACTGAGCCCTCAATGAGAAATGGGTCATGTTCCCCAGACTCTCTCCTGAAGTCCACAGGGATGTAGATTGAAAGCAGAGATAAGAAATAACCTTTTTCTCCCAGAGACCAGTGAATCTGTGCAATTCTCTGCCCAAGGAACCAGTAGAGGCTGCCAAGTTGAATGTAATTAAGACATAGATTTCTAAATAAATGGGGAATTAAGAGTGATGGGAAACAGGCAGTTAGTTGAAGCTGAGTTCACGGCCATGTGAAAGTCAGGCCACGCTGTAATAAAACAAACAGTAGAACACAGCAGAACCAGTTTATTTATTTAGTCTTGATAACGCTAGCAGGAGTGAGGGGCACAAAGAAAGTGTTCAGTAACTTATTCTCTACACTGAGCCCCACTCAAAGCAAAGTGTTCACCTCACTTTTATACACCTTTGGACAGGCAAGGATCTGCATGAGATCCTACAAGTTTCACACATCTGATGATACTTGTTTTTACACAGCATGTTTCTTGTAGTGTCTGCAGCCTGCTGGGAAATGTCAGGGTGTCCTTTTTCCCTGGAGTGTTGGAGGCTAAAGAGTGGCCTTTGTAAGAGATCCACAAAATCATGAGGGACAAAGTTAGGGTCACAGTCTTTTCGCCAGCACATGGAGTCTAAAGCAAGCAGGCATGGGTTAAGGTAGGAGGAAATATTTAAAAGGGACCTGAGAAAGAATCTCTTCAGTGAGAATATGGAACGATCTACAGAAGGAAGGTGGGGACAATTGCAACATTTAAAAGACATTTAGAAAGTGACCGGCGTTGGAAAGGGACACGTGTCGGAAAGGGACATGTGTTGGAAAGGTTTTGAGGGATCTGAGCCAAACGCAGGTAAGCGGAATTAGCTGGGGGAAAAGAGACACAGGGAGGAGGGGGTTAACAGAAATTGGTGAAGTCGATATTAATGCTGTCGGATTGCAGAGTACACTGGCAGAATGTAAAGTGTTTTTCCTCCAGTTTGATGTGTATAGGTACCATAAATAAGTTTTGGGATTTAAAGGAATTTTAAACTGATAGGAAGTTCACTGTAGGTGGGGAAAAGTGATCAAGGAAATCAACTGGCACTAGCCTTTAACACAAGGTGATCAAAGCAGATGAAACACTCATCTCCTTCAAAAAAAAACCTTCTCCAAACGTTTCCCTTTCTAAATGTCTTTTAAATGCTTTAGGTTAATTGGTCACATGGTGTAATTGGACAGCAGGGGCTTGTGGGCTGAAAAGGCCAGTTACTTTGATGTATCTCTGAATTAGTTTAAACTGAAGGTGAAAACTGGGTCAGAATGCATGAGGAAGTTACTGGGAAGCAACCAGCTCTGCAGAGTTGCCATCATCAGATCCCCATTGTTCTGGATGCGGATGAAGAAATAATTCCCAGAACAAAGAGAGTTGTCCTGAAATGGGTTCCGAACAGCAAGTAGGCCTCAGCTCTCATCTCCTGGCTCCGTGCACCACCATGGATGTCAGTCAGCTTGTTTGTTTAAATGACTTTGAAAGTCAAAGGTATTTAGAAGTTAGGCAAAGATTTAAATGATTAAAAATAAACATTAAAAAATTGTTTTTAGACATTCAGCACAGAAATGGGTATCAGCAGGTTTCAAACAGGCTTTAAAAGATAAGCTCATTTCCATTTACTTTAATGGCTGTGAGAGATTAGTTGACTAGGGGTCTGTTCAATTGAGACAATTGATTAGGCCTAGAAAGCAATCAAGTTAACAGATAGAGAGTAATAAAAGGAAGCATAGCTATTGGTGTGGTCAGTGATGGAATGGCTCAGTGACAGAGTGGGGCTTTGTCGAGCAGCAACTGAGGAAGAGTTTTCTCCTCATAAGGTAAGGGTGGCAAGTTTCTTTAATTGGTTTTGATTATTTCAAGAATTAAGTTATGGAGCCAGAAGTTAGGGCACTCCAATGTTCTGATGGCAGGATGTTGGGGAAAACACAAGTATCCCTGATAACTACACCTGCAAGAGGTACATTCAGCTCCAGCTCCTGGGAGACTGAGTTAGGGAACTGGAGCTGGATGAGCTCAGGATCATTTGGGAAGCAGGGGTTGTGATAAATAGGAGCTTCAGGGAGGAAGGCAGCTGGGTGTCTGTCGGGAGAGGCAAAGGGAAGAAGTAGAGAAAGCCGGGTAGCCCAGTGGCTGTTCCAGTTAACCAATGGTGAACTGTTTTGATGGGGATAACCTACCGGGGACAAGTTGTAGTGATTGGGTCCCTGGGACTGGACCCTCAGCTCAGAAGGGAAGAGAGGAATGCAGTCGTGATGGGGGATTTGATAGTAAGGGGACAGACAAGAGGTTCTGTGGAGAGATCCATTATCCCGGATGGTTTGTTGCCTCCCTGGTGCCTGGATTTGTGATTTCTGGGATTGCGTGCGGCCAATTCTCAGAAGGGAGGGCGAGCAACCACCTATCATAGTCCACGTAGGGACTAGCGTTGTGGGCAGGAAGGGTGAGGAGGTCCTGATAGGAGAGTTCAGGGAGTTGGGTGCAAAGTTGAAGGAAAGGACCTCCAGGGTTGCCATATCAGCATTGCTACCTGTGTCACATGCTAGTGGGGCAAGAAAATAATCCAGCTAAACATGTGGCTAAAGAGATAGCGCAGGGGGGAGGGCTTCAGGTTTCCAAGGAAGGTGGGACCTGTTTCAGTGGGATGGTTTGCACCTGAGCTGGAGGGAGGCTAACATCCTTGTTGCTAGATTTGTGGGAGAGGGGAACCAGAGTGTTAGAGCAGATAGTAAGGTGGAGGATGATGAGAGTCATGGAAGGACTGCATGTAAAGACAGGGTGATTCATGAAAGAAATGGCCTCATGCATCTACTTCAATGTGAGAAGTATTGTTGGTAAAATGGATGATCTTAGAGTGAAGATTTCCATGTGGGGTTATGATATCCTTGCTATTAGTGAGACTTGGTTGCAGGAGGGGCAGGATTGGCAGCTCAATGTTCCAGGGTTCTGTTGTTTCACAGGATAGTCTGAGAGAACTGGAGCAGCAAATCTGTAGGGAGATAGCAGACAAGATAGTAGGAGATTTTTAACTTTCCACACATAGACTGGGACTTGTACAGTAAAAGGACTGGATGGATTGGAGTTTTTCAAATGTGTACAGGAAAACTTTATACATCAATATGTAGAGATATCAACAAGAGAAGATGCCATATTTGGTCTTTCAGTGAACCAGGTGGGTCAGGTGGCAGAAGTATGTGTAGTGAGCATTTTGGGTCCAATGACCATAATATCATTAGTTTCAAGTTAATTATGGAGAAGGATAGGGCTGGTCCTCAAGTTGAAGTTCTGAATTGGACAAAGGCCAATTTTGAGGAAATGAGGAAGGATCTTGGAAGAGTCAATTAGAATAAGTTATTTTCTGGCAAGAATGCATCTGGCAGGTGGAAGACCTTCAAGGATGAAATTTTGAGAGTACAGAGATTGCATGTTCCTACCAGGAATAAGGGCAAAGTTAACAGGTATGAGGAACCTTGGTTTTCAAGGGATATTGGAGAGCTGGTTAAGAAATGGAGGGGACTCGATGTGTGGTATAGACAACAAGGAGGAATTGAGCTACTTGCAGAGTATATAAAATGTAAGAGAATGATTAAGAAGGAGATTAGGAAGACAAAAAGAAGGCACTTTGGCAAATAATGTGAAGGAAAATCAAAAGGGTTTCTACAAGTACTTCAAAAGTAAAAGGATAGTAAGGGATAAATTTCAACCCCATAAAAATTCAGAATGGCCAATTAATGTGGAGCCTCGTGAAATGGTGAGATCTTAATTATTTTTTTTTGCATCAGTATTTGCGGAGGAAACTGGCTTGTAAGGGAAACAAATAGAAGTATTGTGGAATATATGGAGTTTAAGGAGAAGGAGGTGCTTGCAGCCTTGCAACGAATAAAGGTAGACAAATCCACTGGACTTGATATGATGTTCCCCCACACCTTGAGGGAGAGAAGTGCGGATAGATTCAAAAAATCTTTGGTCATAGGGGAGGTGCCACAGGATTGGAGGGTGGTTCTTGTTGCCCTGCTGTTTAAGAAGGGCTCCAAAAGTAAACCAGACACTAGGCCAGTGAGCCTGATGTCTGGAGTATGTAAATTATTTAAGCATTTCTGAGAAGGAGGATATATAGTTATTTGGACTGTCACCAGCTGATTAAGGGCAGTCAGCATAGATTTATGCATGGTAGGTCATGTAGAGTTTTTTAGGAAGTTACCAAAATGGTTAATGAAGGAAAGGCTGTTGATGTTGTCTATATGGACTTTAGTAAGACCTTTGACAAGGTTCCACATGAGAGGTTGGTTCAAAGGTTAGGACACTATGTATATATTTAAAGAGTGGTGGTGGATGGTTGCTTCTCAGACTGGAGGTCTGTGGCGAGTGGTGGGCCTCTGGGATCTGTGCTGGGATAATTATTATTTGCTATCTATATAAATGACCTAGATAATAAGGTTAATTGGACCAAAAAGTTTACTGATAACACAGATAGGAGTCATGGACTGTGAGGAAGATTTTTCAAAGTTTGCAGAGGGATCTGGACCAGCTGGGAAATTGGGCCAGTAAATGGCTGATGGAATTTAATGCAATTCAGTGTGAGGTGTTACACTTTGGAAGATGTAATGGAAAAATATTGGGGGAATTTGGTAAGATTAGTGGGTTACATACATACACAAATTTTAAAAACAGATCTTACTTGAAAGACTGAAGAATTCGTATTCAGTAACATTCCAGGATCTATGGAGCCTTTAATCCAAATTTCACAAGTAGGTGCAAATTGTAATGATGTAATGAAATGAAAAGACCATTGTCTTGGAGAAGACAAACTGGCGAGAGAGCGAGAGAGATCCCAAGACCAAAGCCATGGATGGATGGATGTGCTATCTTACTCGTGTTTCACTTGCAATACGAGGAACATAAGGAACTCTGTGGTGGCCTGAAAGAAAGAGGTTACCATCTGGAAAAACCTGATGGGGCAAATTTCATCAGCGAGACCTTGAGGTGACTAATGGTGGAAATCCTGGAACAACAAATCTCTTTCTGCAAACCTACAAGAACCTTCCTGAGCGGTAAACATTTACCTTTTGAGCACCAAAGCCTGGTGAACCTTTTACATGTTAAATTCTGTACTCAGTATAAGAATTGCCTGCATCCAGAGAACTTGGAAGAAGGAGAAGTGAGATTGAACTGTGAACCAAAGAACTTTTCTTAAATTTACACACACATTACATACATGTATACTTAGAATTAGAAGGGGGTTAATTTGGGTTAGTTAAATATAGAGTCAAGTTAAAGTTTGATTCTATTTTCATGTTTAAAGTTGATTAAAAGTAACTTTTGTTTTAAAAACCACTTGTATTGGTGAATGTCTATTGCTGCTGGGTTTTGGGGTCCTTTGGGCTCGTAACAAAGAGCAAATCAGGGTAGGATGTACACAGTAAATGGTCGGTCATTGAGGAGTGCAGAGGAGCAAAGAGATCAGGGAACACGTATACATTGTTCCCTGAAGGTGGTGTTGCATGTGGACAGGGTTGCAAAGCAAGCTTTTGGCATCTTAGCCTTTATAAATCAAAGTATTGAGTATAGAAGTTGGAACATTATGTTGAAGTTATTCAAGTCATTGGTGTGACCACACTTAGAATATTGTGTGCAGTTCTGGTCACCCAGCAACAGGAAAGCTATCAATAAGATTGAAAGAATGCAGAGAAGATTTATCAAGATTTTGCCAGGTCTTCAAGAGTTGAGTTGCTGGGAAACATTAAACAGGTTAGGACTAAACTCCTGGGAATGAAGGATGAGGGGAGACTTGAGAGAGGTTTAGAAACATAGAAACACAGAAGATAGGAGCAGGAGTAGGTCATTCGACCCTTCGAGCCTGCTCCGCCATTCAACGAGATCATGGCTGATCTTAAACATTAGAACCCCGTCCCTGCTTTCTCTCCGTAACCCCTAATTCCTTTATACTGAAGAAATATATCTAATTCCCTCTTAAATATATTTAATGAACCTGCCTCCACTGCCCTCTGTGGCAATTAATTCCACAGATTCACCACCCTCTGGGTCAAGAAATTCCTCCTCATCTCGGTCCTAAATGGTTTGCCTATTATCCTCAAACCATGGCCCCGGGTTCTGGATTTTCCCACCCTTGGAAACATCCCATCTGCATCCATTCTGTCCAGTCCTGCCAGAATTTTATATGTCTCTGCGATTCCCTCTCAATTTTCTAAACTCCAGCGAGTACAATCCCAATTTGCGCAATCTTTCCTCCTAAGTCATTCCTGCCATTCCAGGTATCAGCCTGGTGAATCGCCTCTGCACTCCCTCCATTGCAAGAACATCCTTCCTTAGATATGGTGACCAAAACTGCACACAATACTCCAGGTGGGGTCTCACCAAGGCCCTGTACAGCTGCAGTAAGGTATCCTTGTTCCTAGACTCAAACCCTCTTACCATTTGCCTTTTTAACCGCCTCCTGTACCTGCATGCTCGCCTTCAGAGACTGATGTACAAGAACCCCTAGGTCTCTCTGCACTTCCCCATCTCCCAATCTATTGCCATTCAAATAGTAATCTGCCCTCCGGTTTGTATTACCAAAGTGGATAACCTCACATTTATCCACATTGTAGTGCATTTGCCATGGATCTGCCCAGTCCCTCATTATCCTTGCAGATAATGCCGGGTTCAAACCTAGGTTGCTGGCGCTGTAATACCATTGTGCTAACTGCTGCTATCCTATGGTTTTAAAGAAAGATGAAATTGAAATAAAATACAGCACATAAAAACAGAATTTTCAGGAAACACTCAATAGATCAAGTCGGCAGCTGTAGAAAGATTAGCTGAATTAACATTTTGGCTGAAAATAAAAGATTTGAAATATCGCACCAGGAGAGTTTGAGTGACCAAGACGGGGATAATAGATACATTTTTGCAAAGATTGAATATTCCTAAAATATCAGAAGATCAAAACTTGTTGGAAGCTTCAATTTCAGAGTCGGATGCCAATTTAATTGAGTCCTAAAAAAGATCAAGATCTGACTGAATGTACTTCCTATTGGCCTATTTCTTTGTTGAATGTAGATTTTAAGGTTCTTTCTAAAATTTTGGCTGGCAGGTTGTAAAATATTGCATCTAAAGATCATATTGGATTTATTAAAAGTTGCTAATCACATTTTAACGTTCGTAGATTAATGAATATTATTTATTCCAGAATGTGTAGTTTCTCTAGATGCTGAAAAGGCTTTTGACAGAATGGAGTGGAAATATTTATTTGAAACATTAAGGAGATTTAATTTTGGTATGAGCTTTATCATGAATTAAAATGATTTATAGTACCCCCTTAGCTATGATAGTTACTAATAATAACAAATCCTCCTCATTTAGCTTGTTTAGGGGAACTTGACAGGGATGTCCCCATAGTTTTAGAGCCTCTGGCAATAGCCCTTAGAGACCCTCGTAAGGTTTCTTTGTATACAGTTGACTTCTTAGTTTATATTTCAGATCCTGAAAAATCTATCCCACTTGTGTGTTTTCTCTTTCTTTCTTTTTCAATCTTTTTATTATTATTATAATTTATAAACACATACAGCTCAAAGAGATATAAAAAAATACATAGTAAGTAATGAATTAATACAGAGATATTAAACAATAATATTACAGAATAAAAATATATCATAAAAAAAAATTTTTGATCAGTTTAGGGTGTGAACTATCTCTAAAAAAAAAGATATAATTAATAACAATATATGAAAAAAGAGAAAAAAAAACCCAAAAAAGAAGAAAAAACAAATCTGAATTAAAAAAAAAACTAAAAAAAAAACTTAAAAAAAAAAAACCTACAGATATAGCTAAACCACGCCGATCACTCCAATCTCATCTTACAGCCCAATTATCATACATAATCATAGAAAGAAAACAGAGCCAGATCAACTCACCACAAATGAAAATATTGAATAAATGGTCGCCAGGTTAACTCAAACTTAGAAGGTGATTCATAGACAGAGTTTCTAATTTTCTCTAAATTTAAACATAGTATAGTTTGGGTAAACCATTGGAAAACAGTGGGAGGATTTACCTCTTTCCAATTTAATAGTATAGATCTTCTAGCCATTAGTGTAAGAAAAGCAATCATACGATCCGCAGGAAGAGATAAATAAGTCAAATCTATCATAGGTAATCCAAAAATTGCAGTAATGGGATGTGGTTGTAAATCAATATTCAAAACAGTAGATATAATGGAAAAAATTTCCTTCCAATAATTCTGTAAAGAGGGACAGGACCAAAACATGTGTAAGGGAAGCTATTTCCAATTGACATTGATCACATATAGGATCGATATGAGAATAAAAGCAATGGAGTTTATCTTTAGATATATGAGCTCTATGAACAACTTTAAACTGTATTAGTGAATGTTTTGCACATAGAGAAGAAGAGTTTACCAGTCGCAGAATTTTATTCCAATTTTCATTAGAAATATGAAGGTTGAGTTCTCTTTCCCAATCATTTTTAAACTTTTCAAAAGTCCCAGAATTTATTTTTGTAATTATATTATATAATTTAGATATCACACCTTTTGGAGGGAATTTGGAATATAGTATATCCTCTAAAACAGTCGTAGTCTCCCGATTGGGAAAAGAGGGTAAAGTCGAAACTAAGAAACTCCTAATCTGCAAATATCGAAAGAAATGAGATCGAGGTAAATCATATTTCATGGATAATTGTTCAAATGACATGAAAGAGTTATCCAAGAATAAATCCGAAAAACATGTTATACCTTTAACTTTCCAGAGTAAATAAGCTTGATCAATTAGAGAGGGATGAAAAAGGAAATTTAGTACAATAGGAGTTTCCAAGATAAAATGACTTAGGCCAAAAAATCTCCGGAATTGAAACCATATACGTAGTGTATGTTTAGCCATTGGATTATCAATTTGTTTATATAATTTAGTAAGAGTAAAAGCGAGAGCAGCTCCCAAAGTAGAGCTAATTGAAAAATTTTGTATCGGTTTAATTTCTAAATTTACCCAATGGGGATTTAGAGATAATTCTGAATAATTCAACCAATACCTTAAGTAACTAATATTAATTGCCCAGTAATAAATTCTAAAGTTGGGTAATGCCAACCCTCCCTCTAGTTTAGATTTCTGTAAATATTTTTTCCCCAATCTAGGATTCTTGTTTTGCCAGATATACGAGGACAATTTAGAATCGACCTTATCAAAAAAAGATTTAGGAACAAAAATAGGTATAGCTTGGAATATATATAAAAATTTAGGTAAGATCATCATCTTAATAGCATTAATTCGGCCTATCATGGATAGGGATAATGGTGACCAATTGGTAAGTAAACTGCCGATCAGGTCTAATAGAGGGAAAAAATTAGTCCTAAACAAATCTTTATGTTTTTTAGTAATCTTAATCCCTAAATATATAAAATGGTCTCTAGCTATTTTAAAAGGTAAACTATCATAAATAGGGACCCATCCATTAAAAGGGAATAATTCACTTTTATTTAAATTCAGTTTATATCCCGAAAAATTACTAAATTGGGCTAATAAAGATAAAACTGCAGGAATAGAATTTTCAGGATTGGAAATATATAACAATAAATCATCTGCATATAGTGATACTTTATGAATATCCCTGCAACAAATAATACCAGTAATATTGGGTGCTTCTCTGATAGCAATTGCCAAAGGTTCTAAAGCTAAGTTAAATAATAAAGGGCTAAGGGGGCACCCTTGCCTGGTGCCCCGAAATAATCGAAAATATGGCGATCTTTGGGTATTAGTAAAAACCGAGGCAACTGGGGAATTATAAAGAAGTTTAATCCAAGATATAAATATCGGACTAAAATTAAATTTTTCAAGAACTGTAAATAAATAAGGCCATTCTACTCTATCGAAGGCCTTCTCAGCATCTAGTGAAATAACACATTCTGAAGACTTGTGTGAAGGAGTGTAAATAATATTCATCAATCTTCTAATATTAAAGGAGGAATAACGATTTTTAATGAATCCAGTCTGGTCTTCAGAGATAGTGTGTGTTTTCTCAATTCAGTTCTTTCTTGGATATAAATTAAGTGAACTTTTTCCAATTAATATGCAGGTCCCTATCTAAACTCAAGTTCCTTTAAAGATGATTAGATAATTTTGCATATTTGAGGGTTAAAATTACTAAAAGATTTATATAAACTCAATTTTTCTCCTCTATTTGAATACATGAGATTGTCTTTTTCTAGATGGTCTCATTTATAATTATCTTTAATAGGTCATATTAATGCAGTTAAAATTAAAATATTACCGAAACTTTATTTCTAACGACTCCAGTTTTCATTCCAAAATCTTTTTTAATAATATTCATTCAAAAGTTTCTTTTGTGGCGGCACACAACTAGGCAGGCGAATGGCCACGCTTATAATCCACATGGCTGGGCAGCCAGCCAAGATGGCACCGTCGGGGTTTTCTCCTTCTCAGCACAGGGCTAAGAAACCTGCGCTAGAGGACCACGTGGCTCCCGGGTGATGTCAGTGCCCCCCAGTGCAGTTCTCGGCCAGGTCCAGGCTGCAAGTACAAGTCCAGCACAGCAGTGCAGCCTGCAATAAATCTGTTCTGCTCACTTAGCTCAACCCCTGGTTGTGTGTGTTATTGCAGGAACAGTGTAGCTGCCGCTACAATTGGTGACCCTGATTGGTTCAAACGTCTTTGAACCCATCATGAGCGAACCTGGGATCAGTGTTATAACCGTCAAGCTGCCTGAATTCTGGGTTCAGGAGCCAGAGGCTCAGTTTCACCTCTGCCAGATTTCATCCAACACATCCAAATTCTACCATGTGGTCACTGCCCTGGACCAGGCCACTGCCAAATGTGTGCTGCACCTCATTCAGCACCCACCTGCTGAAGACAAATACAAGGCCATCAAGCAAGTGCTCACCAGATACCTTGGACTATCCAGGTGCCAGCGTGCCGCTCGGATCCTGCACTTCAACGCCCTGGGGGACAGGTCCCTGATGAACTAGGTGCTCACACTCTTGGGAGATCACACCAACTGCCCACTCTTCGAGCGCGTTTTCCTCGATCATCTGCACAAGGACATTCGACTGTTACTGGCCCAAGAGAGCTTTACTGACCCGAGGAAGGTCGGTCAGAAGGTCCAAGCTATGGCTCGAGTGACTCCCGGAGGGTTCAGTGGTCCAGCAGGTCACGAGGCAAGGGCATGACCACAAAGCACGTCCCTAGCACTGCAGTAGAGCATCCAGTCCCTGCAGAGGCCACCAAGAGCATAACCAGGGGCATGCCATCCTCTCCAGGCCTCCGCTTCTACCATCAGCGCTGGGGAGCCAAGGCTCGGAAGTGTCATCAGCCCTGCTCGTTCCTGGGAAATGAGCAGGCCGGCCGTTGTTAATGGCTGCAGCGGCTGGCCAAGGACACAGCCTCTTTGGGACTCAGTCAGCGGCCGGCAGTTCCTCGTTGACACTGGGGCCCAGATCATAGTCATCCCAGCCACAGCCATAGAGTCCAGAAACCGACCTCGAGGACCTCCCCTCCATGCAGCCAACGCAACAGAGATCTGGATGTATGGAGACAAGACGGTCCACTTCCGGATCGGCCAACAAAAGTTCTCGTGGAGGTTCACCATCTCGTCCCTTCCGACTGCCATCCTGGGTGCTGACTTCCTCCTCGCCCATGGGCTTCTGGTGGTCATTTGGGGTAGGCGCCTGGTGGACGCCCGTACTTTCGAGGCCATTCACCTCGATGCCTCCCACATAGAGCAGCCGCAGATGGCCACAATCAGCACGCCCAGAAACTAGTTCCAGCGAATCCTGGATGAGTTTCCGGCCCTCCTCAAGCCACAGTTCTCTGCTGCCTTGCTGCGCCATGGGGTTTTCCACCACATCTCCACCCAGGGCCCACTGGTTCATGCCAAGGCACGCCGGCTCCAGCCTGACAAGCTCCAGGTGGCGAAGGAGGAGTTTTCGCATCTGTTGGAGCTGGGATCATTCAGTGGTTCGACAGCCCCTGGGCCTCGCTGTTCCACCTGGTCCCAAAAGCCTCTGGTGGCTGGTGCCCCTACGGAGACTATCGACAGCTAAACGAGGAGACAGTTCCTGACTGTTACCCCATCCCTCACATCCAGGACTTTATGGATAATCTGCATGGTGCAAGGATTTTCTCCAAGGTTGACCTGGTGAGTGGGTATCACCAAACCCTGAGGACATACACAAGATGGCCATCATCACCCCCTTCGGCTTGTTCAAATTCTTTTGCATGCCATTCGAGCTCAAGAACGCCACTCAGACTTTCCAGCGCCTCATGGACTCGGTGGTCAGGGACCTGGATTTCGTCTTCATTTACTTAGATGACATCCTCGTTGGAGCAGGTATCGGGCGCAACACAGTGGACACAGCCTAGTACCTCACAGGCAAAACTCTCCACCATTGAGAAATTCTACATGGAATACTGCTGTCAAAGAGAAGCAGCAGTCATCAAGGATCCACACCTTCCAGGACTTGCTGTTTTCACTGCTGCCCTCAGAAGAGGTATAGGTATCAATTGGTTCAGAAATGGTTGCTACCCCTCCAGCATCAGACTCCTCAAAAACCAACTCAATCAGAGACTCTTACTTTTCACTTTATTACTGTGTAGCGGCAGCTACACTGTTCTGCAACCAGACGGGTTGAGCTCAGTGAGCAGACTGATTTATTGCAGGCTGCTGAGCTGCATTTATACTCCCAGCCCGGACCTGGCTGAGAACTGCACTGGAGAGTGCTGACATCACCCGGGCATCACGTGGTCCCCCAGCGTGGGCTTCTGAGCCCCGTGCTGGAAGGAAGGGAAACCCCCGACGGCGCCATTTTAGCCGGCTGCCCCGCCGCATGGCTTACAAGCATGGCCAGTTCACCTGCCTCGTGGTGAGCCACCACACAGCCACCGCCCCAAACCGGTGCCAATGAACTTTTTTCACCTTGCTTCTTGGGCTGGGATCAAGGTGCGCTGGCTTCAGCCTGTCCATGGGAAACGGCTCCTGCCTGCTACCAATGTCCAGCGTGAACGTCGAGCCGGAATGCTGTACAACCCTGTACGGCCTCTCGTTTGGTCGCTGCAGAGGTGCCGCGGTCAGGACCTGCTGAACGAAAACTTGCTCCATGGAAAGTAGTTCGCTGGGAACATGAGACAGGTGGGTGCCATGCCTGGGCGGTGGTGGGGGTTCGAACAAGTCCAAGCGTGACCTGAGGTGAGGAAGTAGTTTATGCGGTGACCGCTGGGGATTGTGAGGTGTGTTGACAAACTCACCAGATAGTGCCCGTGGTGCACCGTAGACCAGGTCAGCTGATGACCCCTGCAGATCTTCCTTGGGAGTGGAACGGATGCCCAGGAGCACCCAAGGCAGTTAGTCTGCCTCGTCGGGACCGTTGAGGCGGGCCATGAGCGCCGACATAAGGTGGCGGTGCAGATGTTTGACTGGTCCATTGCCCTGCAGGTGGTGCGGTGTAGCTGGATCCCCAACCTGTTGGCGAGCTGTGCCCAGAGCGCAGATGTGAACTGGGTGCCCCGATTACTGGTGAGGTGACCCAGGTCGCCGAACCAGGCGACAGTGCCTGGTTGCAACCATGCAACAGTGCTCGGGAGCAGGAGTCGATGGAGGTGACTCGGATTGGGATCGCCTCGGGCCAGCGAGTAGTGCGGTCCACCACCTTTAACAGGTAACGGTTGCCCTGGGAAATGGGTAAGGGCCCCAACAATGTCCACGTGAATGGCTGAACCAATCCCGGATGTGCTTGAACTCCTGTACAGGCTCCCTGGTGTGCCTGTGCACCTTGGACGTCTGGCAATGGGTGCATGTTCTGGCCCAGCCCACTATCTGCTTCCGCAGCCCATGCCATACAAACCATTCTGCCACCATCCGGACCGTGGACCTGATGGAAGACCTGCCTGGGAACCACTGGCTGCGGGGTGCCCAAGGAGATATCACAGGATGGTGCCTTCGCCGCTCAGAGTCAGGAGGTCTTGGAACTGCAGGCCCGTGATGGCGGTCTTGAAGGCCCTTGGGCCGACCAAGGATCCTTTGCCATAGCAAGCGCCTGGGTGAGGGGCTTGTGGTCGGTGAAGATGATAAAAGCCCTCCCCTCCAAAAAATAGTGGAAATGGCACTGCGTCAGGTACATGCCCAGTAACTCGCGGTTGAAGGCACTATACTTGCGTTCTGGCGGGCGGAGCAGGCAGCTGAAGAATGCCAGTGGATTCCAATGTCAATTCACCTGCTGCTCAAGGATGGCACCGATGGCTGAGGCATCGACAGTGTGCTATATGTAGGTCTGTGTGCGGGTGGGCGAGCATGGTGGCCTTCGAGGGCAGATTTCTGGGTTCCAAGCGAGCATCTTGTGTTTGGCCATGATGAGGGCGAATAGCGGCTGCATGATGCGCGCAACTCCCGGGATGAAGCGATTTGTAAAAGTTGACCATACCTGCGAACTCCTGCAGCCCCTTGAGGCTGTCCGGGCATGGGAACTCCCTGAGAGCGGTGACCTTCACAGCAGTGGGCGTGGCTCCCTCAGCCGTGATGGTATGGCCCTGGAACTGCATGGACTCTTTCCCAAACTGGCACTTGGCCGGGTTGATGGTAAGGCCGGTCGGCCAGCTGGGAGAAAATGCGACCGGTCCTTGCTGGCGACGAGGATGTCGTACAAATAAATAGTCAAAATCCAAGTCCCTGCCCACAGAGTCCATGAGGTGCTGGAAGGTCTGAGCGGCATTCTTGAGCTCGAACAGCATGTGCAGGAATTCGAACAAGCCAAAGGAGGTGATGATGGCAGTCTTGGTTATGTCCTCAGGGTGCATTGGGATCTGGTGATATCCATGCACCAGGTCAACCTTGGAGAAAACCTTTGCACCGTGCAGGTTGGCCGTAGAGTCTTGAATGTGAGGGATGGGGTAATGGTCAGGAACGGTTGACTCATTGAGCCGTCGATAGTCTCTGCAGGGATGCCAGCCACTGGAGGATTTAGGGATCAGATGGAGCGGTTAGGCCCACGGGCTGTCGGACCGCCAAATGATCCACAGCTCCAACAGGTGCGAAAACTCCTCCTTCGCTACCTGGAACTTTTTAGGTGGGAGCCGGTGTGCCTTGGCGTGAACCAGTGGGCCCTGGGTGGGGATGTGGTGGAACACCCCATGGCACGGTGAAGCAGCGGAGAACTGTGGCTTGAGGAGTGTCGGGAACTCGTCTCTGGGCGTGCTGATCATGGCCATCTGCAGTTGCTACGAGTGGGAGGCGTCGAGGCAAATGACCTGGAAGGTACGGGAGTCCACCAGGAGCCTACTTCGAATATCCACCAGTGTGCGAGAAGGAAGTCTGCACCCAGGATGGTAGTTGGGAGGGACGAGACGGTGAACCTCCACGCGAATTTCCGTTGGCTGATCTGGAAATGGACTGTCTTGTCTCCATATGTCTGGATTGCCATTGCACTGGCCAGATGGAGGTGAGGTCCACGAGGTCGGTTCTTGAACTCGACGGCCATGGCCGGGATGATGCTGATCTGTGCTCCAGTGTCAATGAGGAACTGCTGGCCGCTGACTGAGTCCTGCAGGTAGAGGAGGCTGGGTCTTTGGCCAGCCGCCGCAGGCATTAACAGCGGCCGGCCTGCTCATTTCCCTGGAACAAGCAGGGCTGATGGCACTTTCGAGCCTTGGCTCCCCACTGCTGGTGGTAGGAGAGGCCTGGACCAGATGCTGTGGCCTTGGTTATGCTCTTGGGGGCCCCAGCAGGGGCCGGGTGCTCTACTACAGCGCTAGGGGCAGGCTTTGCATGGTTCTGCCCGTGCCTCGTGATCTGCTGGACCACTGAGCCCTCTGGGAATCATGCGAGCCATAGCTCTTGGGCCTTCTGGGTGACCTTCCTTAGGTCAGTGAAGCTCTCCTGGACTAGCAGCGGCAGGATGTCCCCGGGAATGTGGTCGAGGAAGATGCACTCATGAGTGCAAGCATCTTGTCCATCAGCTCCATCGGGGACCTGTCCCCCAGGGCATCGAGGTGCAGCATCCGAGCGGCACACTGGTGTCTGGATAGTCCGAGGGACCCGGTAAGCACTAGTTTGATGGTCTCGTATTTGTCCTTGGTGGGTGGGTGGATGCTGAACAAGGTGCAGCACACATCTGGTCGTGGCCTGGTCCAGGGCAGCGACCACATGGTAGAATTTGGTCGTGTTGGACGAAATGTGGCGAAGGTGAAACTGAGCCTCCGCGTAGCTGAACCAGGTCTCCAGCTCCTGGACCCAGAATTCAGGCAGTTTCACAGCTATAGCTCTGATCCCAGGCTCGCTCATGATGGGTTCAAAGACATTTGAATCAGTCGGGGTCACCAATTGTAGCGGCAGCTACATTGCTCCTGGTAACACATACAACCAGATGGGTTGAGCTCAGTGAGCAGACTAGTTTATTGCAGGCTGCTGAGCTGCTCTTATACTCCCAGGCCGGACCTGGCTGAGAACCGTGCTGGAGGGCGCTGACGTTACCTGGGCGTCATGTGATCCCCCAGCATGGGTTTCTGAGCCCCGTGCTGGAAGGAAGGGAAACCCCCGACTGCGCCAATTTGGCCGGCTGCCCCACCATGTGGATTACAAGTGGGGCCGGTTTGCCTGCCTCGTGGTGAGCCGCCACAACTGAATATTTATTTTTTCTATTTTTGCACAGTCAGTTTTTTTACATCTCTTTTGTATACTTACCTTTTTCTTTGGTACATTGTACTACTGGTAGTCTGGCACACAGGAAAAAGAATCTTGGGATTGTATGTGATGTTATATACTCTCAATTTGAACTTTCAGCTTTGAATTGGGTGTTGGTGGGGGTCAAGATGGCTGATTTCAATATGATAAGATAGAACCTGACTGGATTGGTGCTGCCATTTGCCAGAAAACCCACTGGAAGTTATTCAAAATTTATATAGTCAGAGCTCAGTGCTGAGATATTCCGATAATAGAATCATGAAGTCCTAAGACAAACTGTAGGAGCAGAAAAAGGCTATTCATCCCATCGAATCTGCCCCACCATTAAATCATGAGCTGATCTATTTTCCCACTCAGCTCCCCTGCTTGGCCTCCTCATAACCTTTGATGACACAGCTAATCAAGAACCTATCAATCTCTGCCTTAAATACACCCAATGACCTGGCCTCTGCAATGCCTGAAACAACAAATTCCACAAATTTACCACCTCTGATTGAAGAAATTCCTCCTCATCTCTGTTCTAAGTGGAAACACTTCAATTCTGAAGTTGCGCCTTCTTGTCCTAGACTCTCCCGCTATAGGAAACAACCTTTTTGTATCTATTCTGTCCATGACTTTCAACATTTGAAATTCTCCTAAATTCCAACGAGTACACTCCAACAGCTGTCAAATGCTCCAAGTGATAACCCCTTTCATTTCCAGAATCATCCTTATGAATGTCCTTTGAACCCTCTGTCAGGACATGCTTTTTTTAAAAAAAAAAAATGAGGAACCTAAAATGCTCACAGTGCACTGTGAGGTCTCATCAGTGCTCTTTAATCGTGAAGTTGTGCCCTCTTGTCCTAGACACCCCTATCATGGGAAACAACTTTGCCACATCTACTCTGTCCAGGCCTTTCAACATTCAAAATGCTTCAATTAGGTCTTCTGAACTCTAAGGCATACAGTCGAAGGTGTCAAAGGTTCCTCTACTCTTTAATGTTTAACATCTCTTTATGGCATCTTAGACCATTGCATTAGGTGTATCTTGCATGCCTGTGTGGCTACAGCAAGCAAGAATTTTGGCACATCTCTGCGTTGCACTTGGGGCAAAAACTTTTAACTCTCCTCTCACCTCAGCCATAAAGAGCAAAATCACCAGATCAACCTAAACTTCCCACCATTAGATTTTTTTTTCCCTCCCTTTGAACTTGACCTTTCTTAATTCTATGCAACATAAAACCAACTTTACCTCCTATGGATATTGTGAGACCTGCTGAGTTCATCCGGCATTTCTGTCTTTTTATGACAATCAGAGGCTGTAGACTTGCGTTTCACTTCCATTCCTGTTTTTTTTCCCCCAGTTCTGATGACTGCTTCAAATGTTTATATGGTTTGTCTTTCCACAGATGATCACCTTCTCCCTCAACAACTTCGACAGGTCCATCAACAACTGCACCCGAGCTGGATGCATCACAGCGTGGTCCAGGAGGTTCTCTGCTCGAGACTGGAAGAAGCTGGCAAATGCAACTCAGAGCATCACACAAATCTCCGGCCCCCACTATCAACTCCACCCGTGCCTCCAGCTGTCTCTGAAAGGCAGCCAACTTACTGAAAGCCCCATCCCACTCCACGGGCAATCCCCTCTCCCTCCCAGTGGGGAGAGAGTTCAAGAGCACGAGATCGCAGACCCAAGGGCTCAGAGACTGTTTCTTCCACAGAGTCATCAGGCTCCTGAGCAAACCTCACAGTCGTCATCTCATGCTGATCTTTCCACTGAAACACTACACGCTGTAATATTATTAGAGGAACTCAGCAGGTCACATTGCATTCCTAGGAGGTAAAGATGTAAGTTTTAAGCCTGAGGCCTTCATTATGGTATGAGTCTCCCCCCAACCCTGCCCCTTCATCCTTCCCCCTTCTCACTCAGCCTTTTTATTCAGACGACTGCCTGCTTTTTACTTATGCTTTGAAGGACTCAGGCCTAAAACATCAGTACTATAGCTTTAACTCCTATGAATGCTGTGTGACCTGCTGAGTTCCTCCAGCATTTCTGTTGTCTTTACCACAACCACAGTGTCTGCAAACTTTTGTGTTTTACGCTGTAATATACTCTTGCTTTTCACTGTGACCGACACGATGTAATGTCCAATTGACTTGCTGGCCTTCTCGCCAGATGCTGCAATGTTACAATAAACTTGAATCACAATCACAATTTATTGTTATGAACAAGTCACAAAATTAATTGTTTTGTGGCAGCATCACATTGCAAACATTCATCTAAACAATCTTACAAAAAAATAAAATAGTGCACGAAAATCCAGTGATTCATTGATCATTCGGGTGAAGATGGCAGCTGAGTGCTCATCTTCGGACTCCTGTACCTTTTTCTCGACGATAGCATGGAAGAGGGCTTGGCCCGAGCGGTGGAGTCTGCTGAGGATGGAGGCTGCTTTCTAGACTTGTAGATATCCTTGATGGAGTGAAGACTGGTGCCCATGATGTAGGGGATACGCTCTAGCAATGACTCTAAAGGCACAGAGTGAGGAACAATTGGCTTTCTTACATTTTTGATGGAGCTGACCTTGACTGAGGACAGGGGGAGGGAGGTCCCCCCTTTATTCCAGGGTCACAAGGGGAGGGAGGTCCCCCCTTTATACCAGGGTCACAAGGGGAGGGAGGTCCCCCCCCTTTATTCCAGGGTCACAAGGGGAGGGAGGTCCCCCCCTTTATTCCAGGGTCACAAGGGGAGGGAGGTCCCCCCCTTTATTCCAGGGTCACAAGGGGAGGGAGGTCCCCCTTTATTCCAGGGTCACAAGGGGAGGGAGGTCCCCCTTTATTCCAGGGTCACAAGGGGAGGAGTTACCAAGGAGCGAGTCACCAGTTGGGGACGGGCCAGCTATCCATTGAGAATCACATATTTGTATCACCACAGTAAGGTGGCCAGACATCCAGGTATAGGTCTGACCGTCCGGCTTTTGAGAAATCTGTCCTCCATCCGATAGCTTTGGTTCGTTGATTATTCAGGGATCTGACGGCAGCGGGGAAGAAGCTGCCCATGTGCCGCTGAGTGCTCGTCTTCACGCTCCTGTACCTTTTCCCCGACGGTAACAGGGTGAAGAGGGTGTGGTCCAGGTGGTGGGGGAGGGGGGGGTGGTCTTTGAGCATAGAGGCTGGTTTTTTAAGACACTGCTTCACGTAGACGTCCTCGATGGATTGGAGTCCGGTGCCTGTGATGTCGCAGGCCGAGCTAACAACCCTCTGGAGGTTATCCTTGTCCTGAGAGTTGGCGCCTCCGAACCAGGCGGGGATGCAACCGGCCAGAATGATCTCCACGGTCCACCTGTGGAGGTTTACGAGGGTCTTTGGTGACGTGCCGAATCCCCTCGGACACCTCACGAAGTCACGCCGCTGGCGAGCCTTCTTTGTGATGGCATCAACGTGGAGGCTCCAGGACGGACCCTTGGAGCTGTGGACCCCCTCCACCACTGACCCCTCGATGAGCACTGAGTCGCGTCCCCCCTGACTTCCTCCCGAACTCCACCACCATCTCCCGCCTTGACCCACTGAGCATGTGCAGGACTTCCCGCCCATGCACCAGGGGCTGCAGGTGAAGCCCCTCCACATCAGGGCGCTCCTCCCCCTTCCCCTGGGTCGGAGCTGGAGTGGGCGGGGCCCGGCTGATTGACAGCGCGGCAGGCCAATCGCCGGTCGGCTTGAGAGGGAGCGGCTGGGGGCGGGACGGCGCGCGGACGTCGCGTCAGCGGGGGCGGGGGGTGACCGCGCGGGCTCGGGGGCCCCGCCCCGCCCCCAACCGCCGCCGGCGCGCGGAGTCCCGTCACGCGCAACCGTCCCTGACGCGCGTTTCCCCTGCTCGGGGCACGCGCGATCCGACCCGCCCCGCCCCCTCATCTGCAGCGCGCGTCTCCCACCCGCTCACGTCGCCCGGAACGTCGACGCCCCTCCCCCACGGGAACCGGCGCGCGCGCCCCCGGGAAGCGGCCGCCCCAGGGGTGGGGTGGAAGGAAAGCGAGTGACAGGCCGAGCCGCGCACGCTCCCTCCGAGGGGGGGGGGGTGGGGGTGGTCGAGGGGGGGGGGGCCGAGCCATGCCGAACCCGAAGAGCGTGAAGGGCCGGAAAAACAAGCGCACCAACAGCAGCGGCGACGAGCAGGACGTGGCCGGGCCAGCTCCCTCCACGGGGGGCACGGGCACGGGCACCGGCACCGGGACGGGCACCGGCGGGGCTGCAGCGGGCCCGGCGGACACGAGCGGCGAGCACGGTGAGTGGGGGGGGGGGGGGGGCGGGGGGGGGGCACAGCTTGCAAGCCACCGTCCTTGGCAGGAAGGTCCAGGACCCCCCCCCCCCCCCACGAGGCGAGACGGGGGCTGTGGGGCCCGGCTGGGAATGGCCGGGCAGAGCGAGAACGGGGAGGTAAGAGGCAAAGCCCCCCCCCCCCCACCCCAATGGCGGTGTCACCCCCCACCCCAATGGCGGTGTCACCCCCCACCCCAATGGCGGTGTCACCCCCCACCCCAATGGCGGTGTCACCCCCCCCCACCCCAATGGCGGTGTCACCCCCCCCACCCCAATGGCGGTGTCACCCCCCCCACCCCAATGGCGGTGTCACCCCCCCCACCCCAATGGCGGTGTCACCCCCCCCACCCCAATGGCGGTGTCACCCCCCCCACCCCAATGGCGGTGTCACCCCCCCCCACCCCAATGGCGGTGTCACCCCCCCCCACCCCAATGGCGGTGTCACCCCCCCACCCCAATGGCGGTGTCACCCCCCCCACCCCAATGGCGGTGTCACCCCCCCCACCCCAATGGCGGTGTCACCCCCCACCCCAATGGCGGTGTCACCCCCCACCCCAATGGCGGTGTCACCCCCCCCCACCCCAATGGCGGTGTCACCCCCCCCACCCCAATGGCGGTGTCACCCCCCCACCCCAATGGCGGTGTCACCCCCCCCCACCCCAATGGCGGTGTCACCCCCCCCACCCCAATGGCGGTGTCACCCCCCCACCCCAATGGCGGTGTCACCCCCCCACCCCAATGGCGGTGTCACCCCCCACCCCAATGGCGGTGTCACCCCCCCCACCCCAATGGCGGTGTCACCCCCCCCACCCCAATGGCGGTGTCACCCCCCCACCCCAATGGCGGTGTCACCCCCCCCACCCCAATGGCGGTGTCACCCCCCCCACCCCAATGGCGGTGTCACCCCCCCCACCCCAATGGCGGTGTCACCCCCCCCACCCCAATGGCGGTGTCACCCCCCCCACCCCAATGGCGGTGTCACCCCCCCCACCCCAATGGCGGTGTCACCCCCCCCACCCCAATGGCGGTGTCACCCCCCCCACCCCAATGGCGGTGTCACCCCCCTCACCCCAATGGCGGTGTCACCCCCCCACCCCAATGGCGGTGTCACCCCCCCCCACCCCAATGGCGGTGTCACCCCCCCCACCCCAATGGCGGTGTCACCCCCCCCACCCCAATGGCGGTGTCACCCCCCCCCACCCCAATGGCGGTGTCACCCCCCCCCACCCCAATGGCGGTGTCACCCCCCCCCACCCCAATGGCGGTGTCACCCCCCCCACCCCAATGGCGGTGTCACCCCCCCCCACCCCAATGGCGGTGTCACCCCCCCCCACCCCAATGGCGGTGTCACCCCCCCACCCCAATGGCGGTGTCACCCCCCCACCCCAATGGCGGTGTCACCCCCCCACCCCAATGGCGGTGTCACCCCCCCCCACCCCAATGGCGGTGTCACCCCCCCCACCCCAATGGCGGTGTCACCCCCCCCCACCCCAATGGCGGTGTCACCCCCCCCCACCCCAATGGCGGTGTCACCCCCCCCCACCCCAATGGCGGTGTCACCCCCCCCCACCCCAATGGCGGTGTCACCCCCCCCCACCCCAATGGCGGTGTCACCCCCCCCACCCCAATGGCGGTGTCACCCCCCCCCACCCCAATGGCGGTGTCACCCCCCCCACCCCAATGGCGGTGTCACCCCCCCCACCCCAATGGCGGTGTCACCCCCTCACCCCAATGGCGGTGTCACCCCCCCACCCCAATGGCGGTGTCACCCCCCCCACCCCAATGGCGGTGTCACCCCCCCCCACCCCAATGGCGGTGTCACCCCCCCCCACCCCAATGGCGGTGTCACCCCCCCCCACCCCAATGGCGGTGTCACCCCCCCCACCCCAATGGCGGTGTCACCCCCCCCACCCCAATGGCGGTGTCACCCCCCCCCACCCCAATGGCGGTGTCACCCCCCCCCACCCCAATGGCGGTGTCACCCCCCCCACCCCAATGGCGGTGTCACCCCCCCCACCCCAATGGCGGTGTCACCCCCCCCCACCCCAATGGCGGTGTCACCCCCCCACCCCAATGGCGGTGTCACCCCCCACCCCAATGGCGGTGTCACCCCCCCACCCCAATGGCGGTTTCACCCCCCCACCCCAATGGCGGTGTCACCCCCCCCCACCCCAATGGCGGTGTCACCCCCCCCACCCCAATGGCGGTGTCACCCCCCCCCACCCCAATGGCGGTGTCACCCCCCCCCCCACCTGGCGGTGTCACCCCCCCCCACCTGGCGGTGTCACCCCCCCCACCTGGCGGTGTCACCCCCCCCACCTGGCGGTGTCACCCCCCCACCTGGCGGTGTCACCCCCCCACCTGGCGGTGTCACCCCCCCACCTGGCGGTGTCACCCCCCCCACCTGGCGGTGTCACCCCCCCCCCCCACCTGGCGGTGTCACCCCCCCCCACCTGGCGGTGTCACCCCCCCCACCTGGCGGTGTCACCCCCCCACCTGGCGGTGTCACCCCCCCACCTGGCGGTGTCACCCCCCCCCACCTGGCGGTGTCACCCCCCCCCCCCACCTGGCGGTGTCACCCCCCCCCCCCCACCTGGCGGTGTCACCCCCCCCCCCCCCCCACCTGGCGGTGTCACCCTCTCCCCCACTTGGCAATGTCATCCCCCCTCTCTCCCACCTGGCAGCGTCACCTTGGTGGAGCCCACCAGGAAAATAAACCAGCTGGGGTCCACAGGGGCAGTGCACAAAAGTGCTGGAGAAATTCAGCAGGTTGTGCAGCATCTTTGGTGGGAAGCAAAGGTTGATCAAGGTTTTGGGCCTGAGCTCCTTTGTCATGAGCAAAAAGCAGCCAGGCCCTGATATAGCTTTGCCTCCACTTGACCTGCTGAATTCCTCCAACTGTTGACAGGTGCTTTTGAATTTAAAGGTGCGGGAGGAGAGGAAGGAGGTTTAGTGCAATACACCAACGTGCTGGAGAAACTCAGCATGTCATGGAAGTAAAGGGTAATCAACAGTTCAGGCACTTTTTTGTATTCAGGCACTTGCCTACCTTTTGCCCATATGAAGGGCTCGGGCCCGAAATGTTGGTTATGTATCTCTGCCACAATGAATGCTGTATGATCTGCTGAATTTCTCCAATTTTTTTGTGCCACAGAAGTCAGCTCTTTAGCAATTCTGTCGTCCCCTGTTGCTCTGTCTTTTGCCCATTCCTCAAAAAAAATAATTGTCCTTCACGTCTGACCAGTTAGTCAGAGAGTTGTGCAGCACAGGCCAAATTATCCCTGCTAACCAAGATGTCAATCTAAGCTAACTAGTCACACCTGCATTTGGCTCCTGTCTCTCTTTGTACATTGTACAGGACAATAAACTCTATAATTTCTTACCCCATGCGTCTTTTTAAGTGCTGTGATTATGCCCACTTCCTCTCGGAGCTTATTCCGTTCTTTGTGGGAGAAAATGCTCCTCAGACACCTTTTAAATCTTTAACCTCTTACCTGTGTCCTCTAGTTTTAGACTCTCCTACTGTGGTGGTGGGGGTGGGGGGGGGGTGCTTTTAACATTCTATTTATTGTCATGTACATAAAATATGCATAAATAGTTTTCCTCTGTTTGTCCACCTCTTATGCCATCAGATGCACTCCCATAACCTCCATAGCCATATGGCCTCTAGTGTGGGCTAGTGGTGAATCCAAGCTTAAATTCAGACATGCAGCACAGTGACAGGCCCTTTCTGCCCATGAGCCTGTGCCACCTGGTTACACCCAATTAGCCTACAGCTCCCAGTACATTTTAAACATTGGGAGGAAACCAGAGCCCCCAGGGAAAATCCACACAGACACAGGAAGAGTGTGCAAACTCCTTAAAGTACCTTCCTTGGCCACTGGGGAACCCTCAAAGCAGTTGCAAAGCTGTCAGCATCTTAGGCCCTTTGGGAGCCCAGCTCTTCATGAAACCCAGACCCCATAACTGGTTCCCGTGCAGCTGGTGTCCAGGTGCCAGTCGTTCATCCGCTGGGCCCCTTGCTGGTCCACTGCTGTGGTTTCCTACCCTGTCAGGTCCTCTCCCTCTTGGCGCGGTGAGCGGTATTCTCCCACCCTAGAGGAGCTTCCTCAAAGTATGGGCTGCAGAAAGTGGATGCCAATCTCCATGGATCTTCAGTGTTTTAAAACCCATTCAACAGAACAGTTAAGCCTGCAAGGAGCTGTCATGTGGGACAGCCAGGCCATTGGATTCCATGGAACAGCACGGAGCGCATTTCCCATCCCCCTGTGTTGGCACCAGTTTCTGGCTGTGCTGTCATCTTGAAGGGTGTGACCAATTGTCTTGTGATCTTATAAAACTCCACAATCTCACCCCTTGGCCTGCTTTGCTCCAGGGAGAAAAGTCCTAGTCTATCTAGTCCCTTGTACATTAAGTCTACCAGTCTTGATAACATCTTCGTGAACTTTTCCTGCTTAATGATGTCTGTCTTACAGCTGAGTGATGAGAAGTTCTTGATTCATGCTACCAGGTAGCATGCTTTCCAAAAATACGACTCTTTTGAACAGGTGTAGATAACTGCTGACAGAACACCCTTCTCACTGTACTGGACATTTTATGACAAATAAACCGGTAGACCACTGGTTGAGAAATGCTGCTCAGGATCACACTTATCTCTCTCTCTTTACAGCACCACTGCCTCAAGAAGGCAGCCAACATCATAAAGGACCCCCATCACCCTGGTCACAACCTCTTCTCACACAGATACCTACTGGCAGAAGGTACAGAAGCCTGAAGACCAGGACCTCTAGGTTCAAGAACAGTTTACAACAGCTATCAGTCCCTTGAACCCCTGTTACATCCTCCAACCTAATGTGGTATCCACCAAGGGTTCTATTGTTGGCGTTGTGACACCTGGTGCCCTCTGCGGAGGCTTTGTGGATAGCTGGAGTCCAAGATGATAACCTCAATGGTTGCTGCCTTCCCAGCTGAGAAACAGTCACGCCTTTTCATGGCTCACATCCTCAAAGAAGACCCAATAGAACAAACTCAATTTCCCTTTCAAATACTGACTCTGCTCAGTCCTGTTACTCTTTTTAACATGTGCTGTTAATTCCATCTTTTGTTCTTGTATTTATCGTTTTCCTTCTATTGAACCACGGCACAGTTAGTGTGGCAGTTAGCGCATCACTGTTACAATGGCAGCAATTGGGGTTCAAATCCGCACTGTCTCTAAGAAGTTTGTTTGGCCTCCGCTGACAAGATTACTTCATCCTTGTCATCCAACATGGCAGCAAGACTTGTGCCAGGCCTTACCAGCTCCCATAATTTTCTCAGCTGCAAAAACTGATTTTTTCACACCTGGGCACTTTTCTAAGCTGCCAAATTTCTTGGCAAAATTGGATTCATTAACATTGGTTGTCTGTGTGGGTTTTCCCTGGGGGCTCCGGTTTCCTCCCACCGTTCAAAATGTACCGCTGGTTGTAGGTCATTCGGGTGTAATTGGGTGGCATGGGCTCATGGGCCTGTTACTGTGCTATATTTCTAAATTTAAAATAGAAATTTTTAAAAATTGGCTTTCAGATCAACAGTTCCCTTCCTCCTTTCTTAAGTAGTGGGTCAGGAAAAATAGCAGAATAGACAGAATTTTGCAAGATGACCATTCTTGCAAAACTCTGGGATGTAGATTATGATGTTTTTGGTATGTCAGTCTCCTCAACCTTTCTAGTCTTGTTTACTCAATACTTTCCTTTAGTTCCCCATTCTTTGGTATTGAGAGCAGTTTTTTTGTGCCTTTTGAGAGACACAAATTATTTCCTTGCTTCCATTGTAGATTCTGTGAGGGATTGTACATGAAGAACTTTTATCCAGGGGTTAGAAACACTTTCATGATATTGAACTGAAGGGAGTGAATTAATGAAATAACAATATTACCATATAAACAAAATGGAAAGGGATTGTATTTTTTGTGTGAAACACAAAAACCTGCATACGATGTTATTGTAGTTAAAAACACAAAAATGCTGGCGGAACTCTAGTCATGCAGCATCCATAGGGAGCTCAGTAAATATAAATAACCAACGTTTGGGGCCTGAGACCTTCGAGGTATGAGCAAAGAAGCAGGCAGGTTCCTGAATTAAAAGGGTGGGGAGGCAGGAAGAAAGGGCTGGGGTAGGAGGCACAAGTCAACAGGCAAAAGACCATCCTTGAATGTGGATAGGAGGACAGGAGAGGAATGATGAGAATTGATCGGAGGGAGGGGTGGCTCCATGAATGCAGAGCTGGAGGAAAGGAGACAGGGAAAGAGAGAGATAGCTGGGGGAAAGAAAACTTGGGGGTGGGGGGTGGTTTGGAATTGGTGGGGGTCTAACAGAAACTGGAGAAGCCTATGTGAATGAGGTGCTGTTCCTCCAATTTGTAGCATTTCTTGTGGGTACTGAGGTAGGTACCCGAGGGAGGTTGGTGAGAATGGAGGAGTGGATGAAGGCGGAGAGGGGAGGGAGGTTGGTGAGAATGGAGGATTGGATGAGGGCGGAGAGGGGAGGGAGGTTGGTGAGAATGGAGGAGTGGATGAGGGCGGAGAGGGGAAGATGTGTCTGGTGGTGGAATTATGTAGGTGACGGAAATGGCGGAGGATAATATGCTAGATGCGGAGGCTGGTGGGGAGGTAGAGAACGAAAAGGAGAACCCTGTCCTTGTTGCATGTAGGGGCAGAGGGGCCAGGGCAGATGGTTGTATTTGTATTGTCTTTCATAGCCTAGATATGGTTCAGTCTCTGCAGGGAATTCAGGATTTTTATTTTCTAATTTGAGCATATTCGTAAAGTACTCTATCATCAGGTTAAACATCTCCCAAAGGGCCAAATTGGAGTGCTACCAGCTATAATCAGAGATCTTGCAATATTAGGCAGAGGTAAGAGCAAGACGAGTATTTATTTAATCATTCAAGATGGTCCCAAGAACTTGACAGTTCTTTGTTTTAATGCAATTGTAAGAGACATGACAGCCAGGTTGACCACAGCAAGATCCCACTCACAAAAGCAATATTCTACCTTTGTAAAGTTAGGAAATAAATTGAGGGGAGGTGCAGCTTGTGGAGCCACTGCCTCATGGATCTAGAGATCAGGCTTCAGTCCTGACCTCTGTTTGCTGTTTATGTGGAGTTCCCATGTTTTCTCTGTGATGGCATGGGTTTCTTTTGGGTGTCCTGGTTTCTTTCCATGTACAAAAGATGTGCTGGTATCTATCTTAATAGGCACTAGTGTGGATGTGAATGGTAGAATCTAGGGGGTGTTGAGAGGAATCTGGGGAAAATTATTGGCCTGGGGTAGGTTTGGTGTTATTGTGGAGGAACAGAAGGACCTTGTGGTCCAAATCCATACATTTCTTAAGGATGAAGCACAGATGGATAGGATTGTTAAGAAGGCCTATGGGTTTCTGGGCATTATTAGTCAGGGGATTGATTGAGTTCAAGAGTTGAGAGATGTTGCAACTACAAACCTCTAATGACAACCAAACTTGGAATATTGAAGCTATGGAGAGGATGCAGAGGAGATTTACCAGGATGTAGCCAAGATTGGAAAATAAGTCTTATGAGGCAATGTTAGCAAAGCTTGGACTTTTCTTTTTGGAGCAAAGAAGGTTGAGAGGAGACTTAATGGAGGTCTTGAAGATCATGAGATCTTTTTCCTAGGGTAGCAAAACTGGGGACATTGCTTCAAAGTGAAGAGAGGAAAGTTTAGGTGAGACATCAAGGATAAGTTTTTTTTTACAGAGTGGTGATGTCTGGAATGCAGTGCCAAGGATGGTGGTGGAGGCTGAAACATTTGGGGCATTTAAGAGACTCTTAAACATGCACATGGATGAAAAAAAAAGGGTTATGAGGAAGGGAGAGCTGTACTGTGTTGTAATGTTCTATGTAAATGGGTTGTACAGCACCAAAACAAGTTGGGTTGCATAGCCTCCTTCGGTGCTGTACAACTCAAACCATCAAGTACCCAATTTACATAGAACATTACAGCATAGTACAAGCCCTTCAGTCTTCAATGTTGTGCTGTCCTATATATTCCTATTAAAAAATACTAAACCCTCCCTTCCTCACAACCCTCTATTTTTCTTGTGGGTTTTTGGGGTTAGGGTTGACTCGTGTGGTATTCCTGGATTGCATGTGAGGGTGGCATTTTGAGATCTGGGATTGTGTGCGCGCGAGATGTTTTGGGGTTCTGGATTGCCTGTGCATGGTGGGGAGGCTACATTTTGGCATTGCACAGGGTGAGTTAATGCACCACCCCACTAACTACCTCTTTCTCTGGCGTCCCACAGAAGCGCCCTGCGCCACGCCGCTGGTGTGTGGCCTAGGCCGGCCGGTGGAGTTGGACAAGGATGACCATCAGCGTGTGGTGTGCAACAATGAGCAGTGTCCCTTCGGCAACTGGATGCACCTGCAGTGCTTCTACGAGTGGGAGAGCAGCATCCTGGTGCAGTTCAACTGCATTGGCCGGGCACGCAGCTGGAACGAGAAGCAGTGCCGGCAGAACATGTGGAACAAAAAGGGTTATGACCTGGCCTTTCGCTTCTGTTCCTGCCGCTGTGGCCAAGGCCACCTGAGGAAGGACGTGGACTGGTTCCAGGTGCGCCGGAGGCAGGACGACAAGAAGAAGAAGCAGCAGCAGGTCGGGGCTCCCAAGGCAGCTGAATCTGCCGACGACGGCAAGAAGTGCAAGCTACAACGGCCGGCCAAGCCCCACGATGGGCAGCTGCGCCGCTTTTCCGCCGACCAGGAGAAAGGCCCAGCCAACCGCGAGACATGCGGGTCACCGCCCCACCATTCCCCACCAGCTTACCTCCCCTTCACCGCCTCCACTCCCCGGGCAGCTCGGCACCTGGGCGAGTTCCTCAAGACGGCTCTGCAGGCTGAGGCCTGCCGCAAGCTGCTGCCTGGCACCTCGCGCTTTGGCCAGGCCGAGCTAGGCTCACCAGCCAGTCGGCTGGAGTCGTCAGTTCAGTTCCTTCGGCGGCTTGACCTGTCCGAGTTGCTGGCCCATGTGCCCAAGCACAAGATGAACACCTACCACGTCCGGATGGAGGACGATGCTCAGGCTGGGCAGGGCGAGGAGCTGCGAAAGTTCATCCTGGCGGCACTGAGTGCCAGCCAGAGAAACGTGGTCAACTGCGCCCTCTGCCACAAGGCCCTCCCTGTCTTTGACCTCTTCCCGTTGGTTGATGGCACACTGTTTCTCAGCCCCTCCCGGCACGACGAGATTGAATACGATGTCCCCTGTCACCTCCAAGGTAAGTCCTACTCAAAAGACAACACCAATGTCTTGTTTCTATAAAATGCTGAGAGAGTTTTGGTTGGAAATTTTTCTCTCCCTCTCAGACGCTGCTTAGATTAGAAATTGGCATTATGGGAGAAGCCGGAGAGTGGCAGCGGATGATTGTCTCCCTGACAGGAGGTTACCAGGAAAGTTGATGAAGGAAAGGTTGTGGATGCTGTGTGCATCGATTTTAGTAAGGCCTTTGATAAGGTTCCACATGAGAAGTTAATCAGGAAGATTCAGATGCTTGGTATTTGTGGTGAAATAGTGAACTGGATTGGGCATTGGCTATGCGGGAGCAAACCAGAGAGTGGTAGTGGATGATTGCCTCTCTGACTGGAGGCCTGTGACAAGTGCTGTGCCTCAAGGATCGGTATTGGGTCCATTGTTGTTTGTCATCTGTAAAAATTATCTGGATGATATTTTGGTTAATTGGATTAGCAGGTTTGCAGATGACACTAAGATTGGAGGTGCCTTGGACAGCAAAGAAGGCTTTCACAGTTTGCAGGGGAGCTGGACCAGCTGGAAAATGGGCCATAAAATAGCAGATGGAATTTATTGCAGACAAATATGAAGTATTGCCTTTTGGAATGACAAACCAATATAGGACAAACAAGGTAAATGGTAGAGTGCGAAAGAGTGTGGCAGAATGGAGGGATCTGGGAATACAGATATATAATTCCCTGAAATTGGTGTCACAGGTAATTAGGGTCGTAAAGAGAGCTTTTGGCATATTGGCCTTCATAAATCAAATTATTGACCATAGGAGTTGTGATGTTATGGTAAAATTATAAAGGCCAAATTTGGAGTATTGTGCACAATTTTGGTCACCTAACGACAGGAAAGGATTCAACAGGACTCTTTTTTTGCTTCTCTTTCTCTCGTACTCTAAGGGGCGCTAGGCAATACTAATGATAATTCTTTGTCTCACATCAGGCAAAAGTTAAGGTATATCATTTTGGTTACATTTTTAATGTATTATGTGACAACAAAAGGAACCTTGGATCTTGAATAAGACTGAAAGAATGCAGAGGAGATATGCAAGAATGTTGCTCAGACTTGAAGAACTGAGTTACAGGTTCGGACTATATTTTGATGGAGGTACAAAAAATTAACGATATAGATAAATACAAGTAGGCTTTTTCTACTGAGGATTGGTAAGATGCAAACCAGAGGACACTGGTTAAGGGTGAAAGGGGGAAAGTTTAAAGAGAATATTTGGGGGAACTTCACACTGAGAGTGTGGTACGAGCTGCCAGCTGAATTGGAAAATGCAGGCTCAATTTTGACATTTGAGAAAAATTGGGGCCAGGTACATTGCACTTAATCCCAGTATGTGCAACAAAAAAACCGTCCTGAGTTTCTCCAGTATTTTTGTGTTTTGTTTGATTCGCTTATGTTTCCAACTTGTTTTATTTTTGAAAAAAAATTTAGACATACAGCCTGGTAACAGGTCCTTCCCACCCATGATCCTGTGCCGCCAAAGACACCAATTAACCTACAATCCACATATGTTTTTTGAAGGGTGGGAGGAAACCCACACAGATTATAGGGAGAATGTGCAAACTCCTTACAGACAGCGCCAGATTTGAACCCGGGTCGCTGGTTCTGTAATGGCATCACGCTAACTGGTACGCTAATTCTGCTGCCCTATTAAGGTGGTGAAAATCTGTGAAGTACTTTTGTGTTTCTCCCAGGGAAGTCTGAAATGAGAGTGTATGTGTTTAAGGTGAGGGGAGGGGGGGGAGGGGGCAAATAAGATTTCAAAGGGACCCGGGGGAAATTTTTTCACATGTAGAGTATGTGGAGTGAGCTTCACAAAGGGGTGGAGGAGAGTTGTGATGTTTCAAATACATTTTTCAGCTACATGGATAGGAAGGGGTAAGGGGGATATGGGCAAAGTGTAGGCAAATGCAAGTGACTCAGGTAGGCCACTTGGCCAGCATGGGTGAGTTGGGCTGAAAGGTCTGTGACCTTGACAGGCAATTGGTCTTGTTTCATCAGAGATATTCTCTTTGTCTTCTCCATCCCATCAGCACCCTCTCTGCAATATAAACTTATTTTCTCTCTCTCCCAGTTCTGATGAAACGTCAACTCGGTTTTTCCTCTCTGCAGTTACTGCATGACCTGCTGAGCATTTCCATCACTTTTTAAGAGAGAGGACATGTTTTATAGAGTCAAGTACCATCACTGTGTTTTAAAAACGTAAAACATAAAAGCAGAGGATGCAACCCTACTGGATTACGAACATAGGAAGTTGGAACAGGAGTAGGCCAAAAAATGGCCCATCGAGCCTGCTCCGCCATTCAATACGATCATGGCTGATCTAATTTATGACCTAACTCCACCTACCTGCCTTCTCCTCATATCCCCTAATTCCTCTATCATGTAAACATTTATCTAATGCATGGATAGGAAAGGTTCACAATCAGAATTTATTGTCATGGACGTGTCATGAAATGAGTTATTTCATGGCAGCATTACAGTGCAAATGTTTATATAAACCACATTACAAAATAAATAAATATAATGCAAGAAAAGGAAAATACAAATTAAGGTCAAGTCTTTGGTTCATTGGTTCATGAATTTGATGGCAGAGGGGGAAGAAGCTGTTCATCCTCAGCCTCCTGTACCTTTTTCCTGATGGTAGCAGAATGAAGAGGGCATGGTCTGGGTGACTGGGGGCTCTTGAGGATGGAGGCTGCTTTCTTAAGACATCGCCTCTTGTAGAGGTCCTCGATGGAGTGAAAATTGGTGCCTGTGATATTGCAGGCATTCACAGGGATATTGGCCAAATGCAGGTAAATGGGACTAGCTCGTGTGGCCAACTTGATTGGCAAGGATAAGTTGGGCTGAATAGCCATTTCTATTTCTATGCCTCTATCTACTCTATCTACTCAAAAGCTTTTGAAATGAGGAAAATTAAGATTCAAGGTTCCTTTTGCTGTTATGTAATAACACAAAAAATGTAATAGACACGATTTACTTCAGCAAGCAAAGAGTCGCTATTAGCATTGCCCTGCACCTCCAATAATGAGAAAGAAAAGCAAAAAAGAGTACCCTTAGAGATGCTGGTTGCCTGTGAATTTTCCTCCAGTGCTTCTGCAGCCATACACAATCCAGTAGTAATCTGAGCTTCAGATCCAAGTCCCCGATATGATCAGGAAGCATTCAGCGGCCCATGCCTTTTGGAAGTCCTTCTTGCCTTCAGCATCCTCTTCAAATCCCAGTTCCCATGAGGCCATTCTCCAGCAGCCCACAGACTGGTGCAAGTCCTTTGAATGCAAGCCGCCAACAGACTGCAGCCTGTGTGTGTCCCTCAGCCACTGAGCCCCTGCGCTGGTCCACTGCTCCTCCAGAGTCTGGAACTCCTCGTGGCACCACCTGTGGTTGCAGGATTTTTTTTAAAGAAAACAACACTGTCAGCTCCTCCAACAGGCAGCTTAAAGCTTCTATGGAACTATCGACATCACAACTGGGTAGTAGGACCCTGTGGAGCAGCGCAGTGTCTCCGCTGCCTGCTCTTCTAGGTTCACAACGGTGCCATGACAGCAGCTCCGGCAGTGCTGCATTTTTGTTTTGTTTTGGGAGAGAACAAGGAAAGGATTACGGGGTGAAGAATATGCTCAAGGTCATGCTGTGCTAATGAAGAGAGAAACTGGACTAGTGTTGCCGATGGATTTCCTGCTGTAGAAGGGGCTAGTTCCCGCACAAAGAAATCTCTAGATCATTTAAACGAGTGATTTTTGGAGATCTGAGCAAAGTCAGAAGTTATTGCCTTTTGAACCAAGTGGGTTGGTGTGACACTGAGGTTGACGTTTTAAGATTGGAAGGAACTTTTAAAAAAAAATGTCTGAAATGTTACATATGTGAGAAATCCGAAGCAAAAGCAGAAAATTCCAGAACAATTCAGCCAACCAAAGAGCATCTGTGGAAAGAGAAAAGGGTCTTATTTCATTTGCACCGGGGTTGGGATAGAGAGAAAGAGAGAGAGTTTTCAGCGGGAGAGAAGGTGGAAAACTGATAGACAAAAGGAACATCTCAGAATCAGAATTTATTGTCATGAAGATGTCACAAAATTTGTTGTTTTACGCCACCGTTACAATGTACAGTGAAAATGGTGTTGGTGACGGAGAGTCGCTGCGCAAAACTCTAACAGAGGGGGACGGGTGAGGTTTAGGCCTGATGTCCCACTCACCCAGGGAAAGTGCGCATGTAATGCATTGCCTCTCCTTTCTCGGTGTAGTGATTGTCGCGTGGCCACTGTCTGGCTCTCCAGGCAGGTGGTCACTGCAAATGGCCTTTCCTACATTACTGCATCCATAGTATTGTGGTATCCCCCGTTTCCACTGTGTTTTCTCATCCTGGCGCGACTGAGTGTCCGGCAGTATAACTAGACAGGTAGACTGGGCTCATTAGCCTTGGTTGGCAGCCAGCCTAAGAGAAAGACAACTCTGATTTCAAACCCGGGCTGATGGGGCTCATTAGCCTCGTCAGGCCATCTATCTAGGAGAAGGACACTCTCACACAACACCTATGACCCAAGGACCTGGTTGTCACCGTCATAACTTGCTAGGCCGTGGCAGATAAACCCTGGGTGTAAAGGTGGGGCCAGTACTGCGCACACTGCAATCCACCTAAAAAATCCATTGTGCAGGCTCAAAGGACATGCCCACATCCTCTCCGACCATTCATTAAGCCCTGCAGCGATTGGAAAAGGACGAAAGCAGCAGGTGGAAGATGACATTGGAAGCTGCTGTTCTGATCCTACATGCAGGCCGTTCAGCTGTATGGGTTGTCTGATGGTGACCCCAGAGAACGACGACATAATTTGGCAGCACCCTGAACAACCAAGAGCAGTGTGTGTTCTTGAACCAAGAATAGTGCTCTAAAATTACATTTAAAAATAAATAATGGTGCAAAAAATAAGAGAAAGTGAGGTAGCATCTGTGGTTAATTGTCTTTTCAGAACTCTGATGGGGGAGGGGAAGAAGCTGTTTTTTTGTACCATTGGGTGTTTGTCTTCAGACTCCTATACTTCCTTCCAGATGGTATCAGTGTGAAGAGGGCATGGCATGGGTCGTGAGGGTTCTTGAGGATAGAGACTGCCTTCTTGAGACACTGTCTCTTGTAGATGTCTTCATTGGTGTGAAGACTGGTGCCTGTGATGTTGCTGGCCAAGTTCACAACTCTCTGTAGTCTTTTCCTGACCTGTGCTTTGGCACCTCCATACCAGACAGTAATGCAACCAGTCATTATGCTCCCCATGGTACACTTGTAGAAATTTGTAAACGTCTTCAGTGGCATAGCAAAAATCTGGGATACAATGAGGCAAGATGACTTGATGGAAGTAGGTAGCAGCTCATTAAGCTTTTCATTGAATGGTGAAAGAGGCACAAGTTGGACTCAGGCAATATAGAAACCGGCCCCTTGAGACACTGAGAAGGTAAATGGACTCAGTGGGTCAGGCAGCATCCATGGAGAGGTATGATCTGTCAACACTTTGAGTTGGGAACTCTATCCAGACAGCAAAAAACCCCTCCACCACCACCCTGTCTTCTGTAGCCAAGAATTTTGAATACAATCTACCAAATGTCCGTGCCTTTGACATCTTAGCAACATCTATCCTCAAAGACCCCTTCGACCCAGGCCACGCACTCTTCACTCTGCTACCATCTAGAAAAAGGTGCAGGAGCCTAAAGATGAGCACTCAACAGCACAAGGACAGCTTCTTCCCTGCTGCCATCAGATTCCTGAATAATCAATGAATCAAACTCACTGCCTTACTTTTCATACACTGGTATTTTTATTATTTTTTAAAATTTATGTTGTAAGATGGTTATAGTATGAATGTTTGCTCTATGATGCTGCCGCAGAACACTGAATTTCATGACTTGTTCATGACCATAAATCCTGATTCTGATTCTTCAAGGATCAGGCTATTGCAAAAGATCTTGTTGAACAACATCTGCTGCCCTACATACATTAATCATCTTTGTGACCTCAAAAACCTTAGTGTGTGACATTCTCTACATAAACCCATGCAGGTTATCTCTAACAAGTCCATGCTTGTCCACATGTGTAAATTCTATCCTGAAGAATCTTCTCCAGTGATTCCCTATCCCTGATGTGAGGCTCATTGACTGGTAATTTCCTGGTTTGTCCTTAGGAAGAAGTTTCCATAAATTCCCAAGTTCAAGCCTTCGCCTGCACACGAGGAGCAATTTACAACAGCCAGTTAACCTACCAGCCCATAAGTATTTGGTGAGGAAATCAGAGGGAACCCCCTAGGCCATTACGATACTCCGCATGGACATATTGGAGGGTAGGATTGAACTTGTCTTACTGCAGTTGTGATCCAGATGTTCTCGTAACTATGCCATTGTGACACCTGGGCTATTTTGGCTTGTCCTTGTCCAGGTCTCCAGAGCTGCTCTGTGTTCTGGGTACGTGACAGAGATCAGGCTAAATTGGGAATTGTGTGTGTTCAAATCCCACAAGGACGATTTTGAATATTCAAATTTTATTTCTACTAAAATTGGCAATGAAATTGAGGTTCAAAGATTCCTTTTCTTGTTATGTAGATGTGTACATTTGACAAGATCCCCTATGATAGACTCATTCAGGAAAGTAATGAGGTATGGGATCCATGGAACCTTGGTTGTGTGGAGAGGGTGCAGCCATTTACTAAGATGTTGCCTGGATTGGAGAACGTGCCTTATGAGGCGAGGTTAGCAGACCTAGGGCTTTTCTCTATCCAGCGAAGAAAGTGGTTTAAACTTTGAGATGGACAGCCCACACCTTTTTTCCTCAAGGCAAGATTAGCAAATATCAGAGGACATCTGGAAAAGTTGAGGGGAGGAAAGTTTAGAGGAGATGTCAGGGGTAAGTTTTTTTTTATCAAGGACAGCAGTGGGTGCCTGGAATGCATTGCTAGGGGTGGCGGTGGAGGCTGCTATAATAGGGACATTGAAAAGACTCTTGGGCAGATACATGGATGCATAAAATACAGAGTTATGGTTATGAGGTAAGGAAGATTCAGATTGTTAAGTAGGTTTATGCAGGTCAACACAACATCGTGGGCCTGTACTGTGTTCCATATAATAATGTTTCAAAATGTAATATACATGATATGCTTCAACTTTTGTCCGTCATAAGATAACTATAGGATTGCCCTGAACATTGCCCAGCACCCCTCATACTAGGAGAAAAAGAAGCAAGAGTGTCCCTTCAGGGACACTGAGTGTCTGTGGATTCACCTCCAGTGGTCCTGCAACCTCTGCAGCCACACAATCTCCTGTTCAAGCTCCAGATCCAAACCTATGATAGGATCAGATGTAGCGGCGGCTACACTGCTAACTGAAGGATTGCACAACCAGACGGGTTGAGTTCAGTGAGTAAAAGTGAATTATTGCAGGCTGCCTGGCTGGTCTTATACTCTCAGTCTGGACCTGGCTGAGAACTGCGCTGGGGGGCCCTGACGTCACTGGGGCGTCTCGTGGGTTGCCAAGCGCGGGCTTCTGAGCCCAGTGCTGAGGTCAGGAGGAAACCCCCGACAGTGCCATTTTGGCCAGCTGCCCCGCCTTGTGTGTGACAAGCGGGGCCAGTTCGCCTGCCTAATGGCATACTGTCACACAGCCTCCGCCAGAACTGGCGCCAATGTCCTTTTTTGCCGGGCGGCCTCGCTTCTTGGGTTGGACCACAACTCCTGGCTCAGTGGGGTTGAGGTGGGCTGGCTTTAACCTGTCCACTGTAAATAGTTCCCTCTTACCACCGACGTCCAGTGTGAAAGTGGAACCTGAACGCTGGACGACTTTATACGGCCCTTCGTATAGTCTTTGTAGAGGTGCTGTGGATAGGCCCCGCCTGATAAAAACGTACTCTGTGGAGTACAACTCGTAAGAGGCCTGTGTGCCGTGTCTGGGCGGCGGTGGGGGTGTGAAGGAGTCCAACTGGCCCCAGAAACGACGAAGTAGACCGTGCGGTGACTGCTGGGGGTTGTGAGATGCGTTGATGAACTCACTGGGTAGGGTTAGCGATGCACCATAGACCAGCTCGGATGATGACGCCTGTATCACTTCTTTGGGTGTCAAGCAGATGTCCAGGAGCACCCAAGGCAGCTCATCCACCCAGTCGGGGCCAGTGAGGTGGGCCATCAGCGCCGACTTAAAGTGGCGGTGCAATTGCTCGACTAGCCCATTGGCCTGTGGATGATAGTTCGCTTGGCGAGCTGTGTCCAGAGCGCAGAGGTGAACTGGGCACCCCGATCACTGGTGAGGTGGTTCGGGACGCCGAACTGGGCAACCCAACTGTTCAAAAGCACTCGGGAGCTGGAGTCCATGGAGGCATCTGGTATCAGGATCACCTCGGGCCAATGAGTGGTGCAGTCTACCACTCTGAAAAGGTAACGGTTACCTCGGGAAACGGGTAAGGGTCCAACAATGTCCACATGTATGTGGCTGAACTGTTCCTGGACATGTTTGAAATCTTGTACGGGTGCTCTGGTGTGCCTGTATACCTTGAAAAGCAGGCAATGGGTGCAGGTTCTGGCCCAGTCCGCAATCTGCTTCCGAAGCCTGTGCCAGACGAAACGTTCTGCCACCATAAGGACTGTGGACCTGATGGAAGGGTGGGAAAGGTGATGGATATGGTGGAAGACTTGCCTGCGCCACTGCTGGGGAATGTGGGGTGTCCATGGAGACATCGCACAGGACGGTGCCCTCACCATGAGGAGTCGGGAGGTCTTGGAACCGCAGGCCCGTGATGGCAGTTCTGAAGGCCCACGTCTCCTCATCAGACTTCTGGTCCAGGGCGAGCTGGTCGAAGTTGAGGCTGGGTGTTAGTGCGCAAATGGCCAGTCGTGAGAGTGCGTTGGCAACCACGTTGTCTTTCCCTGCCTTGTGCCGAATGTTGGTGGTGAATTCTGACACGAAGGAGAGGTGATGCTGTTGGGGGGCCGACCAGGGATCTCTTACCATAGCGAATGCCTGAGTGAGGGGTTTGTGGTTAGTAAAAATGGTGAAAGGCCTCCTCTCCAAGAAATAGCGGAAATGACGCACCGCCAGCAACTCACGATCGAAGGCACTATACTTGCGCTTTGGCGGGCGAAGAAGTCGGCTAAAGAATGCCAGTGGTTTCCACTGTCCATTCACCTGCTGCTCCAGGACGGTGCCAACGGCTGTGGCAGAGGCATCAATGGAGAGCGCCATATGCAGGTTGATGCGTGGGTGGACGAGAAGGGTAGCTTTTGCGAGGGCATCTTTCATGGCTTCGAATGCTCTGCTGGCCTCTGGAGTCCAGGTGAGTGTCTTGCCTTTGGCCGCGATGAGGGTAAAGAGCGGCTGCATGATGCACGCAACACCTGGAATGAAACGGTTATAGAAATTGACCATACCTGCGAACTCCTGTAGGCCCTTGAGGTTGTCCGGCTGTGGGAACTCCCTGACTGTAGTGACCTTTGTAGCGGCAGGTGTAGCTCCTTCGGCCGTGATGGTATGGCCCAGAAACTGCATGGACTCCTTCCTGAACTGGCTTTTGGCCGGATTGATTGTTAGGCCGGTCGGCCAGTCAGGAGAAGAGGGTGCGCAGGTGAGACTTGTGTAATGCCCGGTCTCTGCTGGCGACAAGGATGTCGTCCAGGTAAATGAATATGAAATTCAAATCCCTGCCCACTGTGTCCATGAGGCGCTGGAAGGTCTGGGCAGCCTTCTTGAGCCCGAACGGCATGCGTAGGAACTCGAACAAACTGAAGGAGGTGATGATAGCCCTTTTGGGTATGTCCTCGGGGTGCACTGGGATTTGGTGATATCTGCGTACCAGGTCGACCTTGGAGGATACCCTTGCGCCATGCAGGTTGGCCGTAAAGTCCTGGATGTGAGGGATCGGGTAACGGTCAGATACTGTCGCGTCATTAAGCCGACGACAATCTCCGCAGGGGCGCCACCGCTGGAGGCTTTCGGGACCAGGTGGAGTGGTAAGGCCCAAGGACTGTCGGAGCATCGAATGATCCCCAGCTCCTGCAGAAGCGAGAACTCTTCGTTCGCTATCTGGAGCTTATCCGGCGGGAGTCGGCGTGCCTTGGCATGGACTGGCAGGCCTTGGGTGGGGATGAAATGAAACACCCTGTGGCGTGGTGAGGCGACGGAGAACTGCGGCTTGAGGAGGGATGGGAACTCTCAGGATACGCTGAAACTCATCCTTGGGTGTGCTGACCGTGGTCATCTGCGGCTGCTCTGTGCGGGAAGCTTTGAGGTGAACAGATTGGAAGGTACAGGCATCTACTAGTTGCCTACCTCGAATGTTCAACAGGAGTCCGTGGGCGAGGAGGAAGTCGACACCCAGGATGGCGGTTGGAAGGGACGAAATGGTGAACCTCCACGAGAACTTCCGCTGGCTGATCTGGAAGTGGAGGGTCTTGTCTCCATATGTTCGGATCTCCATCGATTTGGCTGCACGGAGGGAAGGTCCTCGAGGCCGGTTCCAGGACTCGATGGCTGTGGCCGGGATGATGCTGTTCTGGGCCCCAGTGTTGACGAGGAAGCGTCGGCCGCTGACTGAATTCCGCAGGTAGAGAAGGCTGTTGTTGGCCAGCCGCCGCAGCCATTAACAGCGGCTGGCCAGCTCATTTCCCTGGAACGAGCAGAACTGACGACACTTCCGAGCCTTGGCTCCACAGCGCTGGTGGAAGAAGCAGAGGCCTGAAGTGCGTGGCTTGCTTCTGGCTATGCTCTTTGAGGCACCTGCAGGAGCCGGGTATTCCACCATAGCGCTAGATGAAGGCTTGGCATTGTCATGCTGAGCCCTCCGGAAATCGTTCAAGCCATAGCTCCTGAGCCTTTTAAGCGCCATTCCTAGGGTCGACGAAGCTCTCCTGGGATAGTAAAGGCCAAATGTCTTCAGGCAGATGGTCGAGGAAGATGTGCTCGAAGAGTGGGCAGTTGGTGTGATCGCCCATGAGCACGAGCATCTCGTCCATCAACTCGATTGGAGTTCTGTCCCCCAAGGCATCGAGGCGCAGCATCCGAGTGGCACGCTGGTGCCTGGAGAGGCCAAGGGAGCCAGTGAGCACCTGCTTGATGGTCCCATACTTCCGTGGGTGGTTGCTGAACGAGGTGCAGCATTCATTTGGCGGTGGCCTGGCGACCACATGGTAAAACGTGGTCGAATCTGATGAAGTCTTGCGGAAGTGAAACTGGGACTCTGCATGGCTGAACCAGTTCTCCGGCTTCTGAACCCAGAAGTCATGAAGCTGGATGGCTATAGCGTTGATCGAAGGGTCGTTCTTGTCGGGTTCAAAGACGTTTGAACCTGTTGGGGTCACCAATTGTAGTGGCGGTTACACTGCTAACTGAAGGATCGCACAACCAGACGGGTGGAGTTCAGTGAGCAAAACTGATTTATTGCAGGCTGCCTGGCTGGTCTTATACTCCCAGCCCGGACCTGGCTGAGAACCGTGCTGGGGGGCCCCCGACGTCACTGGGGCATCACATGGGTCCCCAAGCATGGGCTTCTGAGGCCGGTGCCGAGGTCAGGAGGAAACCCCTGACGGTGCCATTTTGGCTGGCTGCCCCACCGCGTGCGTGACAAGCGGGACCGGTTCGCCTGCCTATTGGTGTACCGCTACACAGAAACCCTTTAGTGTCCGAGCCCCTTCAGAAGCCCTTCTTCCTCTTGGCACTCTATTAAATTCTGGTTCCTATTACCTGGTTCCCGTGAGTCAGTCTCCTGCAACCAACAGCTCTTGCACGTCCCCTGACTGTAAGTTGCCAGCACCCTGCAGCCTGTGGCTGAGCCCATGACTGGTCCAGTGCAGTGGTCACCATCCTGTAGGGTCATCTATGCTTCTCCTGTGCTTGTCTGCTGCTCCCCCAAAGTCTGCAACCCCTCCCGGACCACTGCCTGGCACAGACCTGTATGGCTGCAGGCCATTTAAAGCCTGAACGGTGTGTCTGCTCCCAGCTCTCCTGGGTCCATACAAGTGGCAGCGCTGCCGTTACAGCAGTTCTGGAAATGCTGAGATTTTTTTATTGACAAGCCAAGCTCCAGTCCCCCACCAAAACGTTTCACTGTTTATCATCATCTGGATGTACATTGTGAAGCCACTTGGTGTGAAATCTGCTCCAAATTGAGGGATTTGTAGCCACTGGCTCGGCCAGGTCAGTGCCAAGTGAGCAATAGACATTGATCTTGTCATCAATGATTGTAGACTTAGAACGAGGTGAAACTGCAGCAAAGCAATTGATATAAATGGTAATGTTTGGAGATGCGGACAGCAGAGGAAGTCTATCTGTGGACAGCTGAGCAACTGCAGATTTTGGAACCTGAAGCCAAAGCTGTCTGTTGGAGCAACTCAAGTGGGTCAAACCATGAGTGGAAGAAAAAGGAGCAGTTGGCGTTTTGCGTTGGAATCCTTCATCAAGGTCTTTATCTATTTGCTTAAACTTATCCTTGAACCTTTGCATCTATAGTTAAAATATACATTTAAAAAAATTTTCCTTATGGTGAACTCATAATGTGGAATGCTCGGACAATACTTTGGGGCTGGCCAGTTGTTCCATCAGGAGGGATGCTCGGACAATACTTTGGGCCTGGCCAGTTGTTCCATATTGAGGGATGCTCGGATAATACTTTGGGCCTGGCCTGTTGTTCCATAATGAGGGATGCTCGGACAATACTTTGGGCCTGACCAGTTGTTCCATAATGAGGGTTGCAGGGAATCAGAAGTTATTTTCCAAGTTCAAATTTATTGTTATGATATAAGTTTTTTTTTTGAGGTGGGGGGGAGGAAAGTTTAGGGGATATCAGAATTTATGGTCACTAACAAGTCACAAAATCTGTTGTTTTGCATCAGCGTCATAATGTAAACATTCATATAAACCCCCTTATAAAAATACAGGTGCTCCCCTACTTAAGATGGTCCGACATTGAAGTTACGATGGTTTGAATCCGTACTTTCAATTTTGAATTCCGATCTGTTCCCGTGCTTGCGATATGCGGTATGCTACACTCGCGATGCTGACTCAACCATGCTCAAGGTCTCTAGCGATCACGCGAACGAGTGCCCTGTAAACAACCCATCATGTCGACTAAATGCCCATGTGTGTCTCCTCATCATCCAGCACTTAATTTTAGTTCAATGCTTCAAACATTCTTTGTGCCCAGTGTGCTTTCAGCTGTGTACGTTAATGGTTTTTCAGTGTGGAATAAAGATATTCAAAATGTAATTATAAGATAATGGTAGGTGTGGTATTTTTTGACAATTCCCCCCCAACTTACAATGGTTTTTCTGAAACGCAACCCCATCGTAAGTTGAGGAACACCTGTAGTGTAAAAACGGTTATTTTTTTTTTACACAGTGAGTTGTGGGTTCCTGGAATGCATTGCCAGGGGTGATGGAGGATAGAACAATAGGACATTTAAACCCATAAGAAACAAAGTGTTATGAGAGTGAGGTAGGTAAAATCTAGATAGTTGTGGAGTACGTTTATGTAGGTTGGCACAACATAGTGTCCTGAAGGGCCTGTTCTGTGCTGTAATGTTTTATGTTCTATACATGGTACAGTACGGAGAGTTTAAATTTAAATTTAGACACACCGCATGATGTTTTAAGAAAATTGCAATGAGAAGAGGAATCATTTGTTGGCTAGAATTGGAAAATCACAGTGCAGAATAGGTACATGAACAGAGGCAAGATTGCTATATAGTCACAAGAAATAAAATCAGAGCATATGCACTGAAGTGGGTAAGGTCAAAGTCAGAACACAGTAGAGATTTTAAAGGTATAGAAGACTGGTGCAACCATTTCATGAAAAGGAACAATCTGGTAATAGAACAGAAAACAAAAATTGCTCAGAAACTACCAAAAGATCTTGATCATAAAAGATATTAGTGTTTTTTTTAAACCAAAAAAAAATTATTTCTAATATATGGGTGGCTTAAAAGTTTGTTGTAGGGTGGGGTCTGAGTGTGTTAAGGACACATTTTTGTATCTGGCCTAGAAGACAACCCCTGTTTTTGGTGTTTTTTGGGTGCTTCTATGCCAAAATATTTTTATATAAATAAGCATCCTGATATTTCCCCATAAGTTTCCTCCCTTCACCTTAAACAGATGTCCTCTGGTATTTGCTACTGTCACTCAGGGAAAAAGATGCTGGCTGTCCACCGTCCACTCATAATCTAGCAGACATTCTTATTTTGAGGTCACTGTTATTGGCTTTGATTGAATTACCTACAGATACAAACATTTAGCAAATCCTTGATAACAATGCAGATTCTCCACATACCACTCCATTAGCTGCCTCTAAACCCTTTTTTCTACTCTCTCTTGTCTCTTTTTGTCTGGTGCCTATTAATCAACCACATTACCATCTGTCCATTATCCTTTACTCCTCCTGAGTTCACCAATCCCCTCCTGGCCAACCCCTTCCACCTAATCTTCATCTTACTGGCTGTCTTCCTTCTGCATTCTTAATGAAGGGTTCCGACTGGAAAGGTTGACTACGCTTTCTCTCCCACTGGTCCTGCTCAACCAGCTGAGTTCTTCTAGTAGATTATTTGTAGCTTCAGGTTCCAGTCTTTTGTGGGACTTTTGGTTTAGTGAAACATAGAAAACTCACAGGCCTTTCGGCCCACAAAATTGTGCCAGACATGTCCCTACCCTAGAAATTACTAGGCTTTCCCATAGCCCTCTTATTTTTTTAACCTCCATGTACCTAAACAAAAGTCTCTTAAAGGACCATAACTTATCCGCCTCCACTTTAATTGCCGGAAGCCCATTCCACGCACCCACCGCTCTCTGTGTTTTATAAAAAAAAATCTTCCCCTGATATCTCCTCTGTACCTACTTCCCAGCATCTTAAAACCATGTCTTGTGGCAACCATTTCAGCTCTGGGAAAAATCCTCTCTCTATTTAGATGATCAATGACTCTCATCATCTTAAACACCTCCATCAGGTCACCTCTCATCCTCCGCCGCTCCAAGGAGAAAAGGCCAAGTTCACGGAACTTGTTTTCATAAGGCATGCACCCTTAACCAGGCAACATCCTTGTAAATCTCCTCTGCACCCTTTCTATTGCTTCCACATCATCCGATAGTGAGGTGACCAAACTGCTCACAATACTCCAATTGGGTCTGACCAGGGTTCTCTACAGCTGCAACATTACCGCTTGGGTTCTAAATTCAATTCCATGATTAATGAAGGCCAATACACCGTACGCCTTCTTAACCACAGAATCAACCTGTGCAGCTGCTTTGAGCGTCCTATGGACTAGAACCCCAAGATCCTCCACACTGCCAAGAGTGTTAACCGTTAATACTATATTTTGCCATCATATTTGACCTACCAAAATGAATCATTTCACACTTATCCAGGTTTAATTCTATCTGCCACTTAGCCCTGTTTTGCATCCTATCAACGTTCCACTGTAACCTCTGACAGCCCCCCACACTATCCACAAAACCCCCAACCTTTGTGTCATCAGCAAACTTATTAACCCATTGCTCCACTTCCTTATCCAGATCATTTATAAAAATCTCGAAGAGTAAGGGTCCCAGAACAGATCCCTGAGGAACACCACTGGTTGCCGACATCCATGCAGAATATGACCCATCTTCAACCATTATGCCTTCTGTGGGAAAGCCAGTTCTGGATCCACAAAGTAATGTCCCCTTGGATCCCCTGCCTCCTTACTTTTTCAATAAGCCTTTCATGTGGTATCTTATCAAATGCTTTGCTGAAATCTATATACACTACATCTACTGCTCATCCTTCATCAATGTGTTTAGCCAAATCCTCAATCAGGTTCATAAGGTACGACCTGCCCTTGACAAAGCCATGTTGTCTCTTATATTATAACTCTCCAAATGTTCATACATCCTGCTTCTCAGGATCTTCTCCATCAACTTACCAACCACTGAAGTAAGACTCATTGGTTTAAATTTCTTGGGCTATCTCTACTCCCTTTCTTGAATAAATAAACAACATCCGCAACCCTCCAATCCTCCAGAACCTCTCCTGTCCCCATTGATGATTGAAAGATCATCGCCAGAGATTCAGCAATCTCTTCATTTGCCTCCTCCAGTAGCCTGGGGTACATCTCATCCGGTCCTGGTGACTTATCCAACTTGATGCTTTCTAAAAGCTCTAGCACGTCCTTTCTCTTAATATCTACATGCTCAAGCTTTTCAGTCTGCTGGAACTCATTGCTACCAAGATCCTTTCCATAGTGAATACTGAAGTATTCATTAAAGTACCTCAGCAATTTCCTCCTGTTCCATACACACTGTCCAACTGTCATACTTGATGGGTCCTATTCTTTTGCATCTTATCCTCTTGTTCTTCACGTACTTGTAGAATGACTTGGAGTTTCCTTAATCCTCCCCATCAAGGCCTTCTCATGGCCCTCCTAATTTCCTTTTTCTCCATCCTTAGCCTTATAATTTTCCAGATCTCTAACATTACCTGGCTCTTTGAACCTTTCGTAAGCTTTTCGTACACCTTGGTTCCTGTAGCTTACTATATCTTCCCTGCCTCATTGGAACATACCTATGCAGAAGTTCATACAAGTATCCCCTGAACATTTGCCACATTTCTTCTGTACTTTTCCTTGAGAACATCGGTTCCCAATTTAAGCTTCCAATTTCCTGCCTGATAGAAGCATAGAAAACTACAGCACAGAAAACAGGCCATTCAGCCCTTCTAGTCTGTGCCGAAACATTCCACTAATCCCACTGACCTGCACCCATTCCACAGACCTCTCGCATCCATGTATCTGTCCAGTTTACTCTTGAAGCCTAAGAATGAGCCTGCATTTACCACGTCTGATGGCAGCTCGTTCCAAACTCCCACTTCTCTGAGTGAAGAAGTTTCCTCTGAGGTTCCCCATAAACTTTTCACCATAAAACCTCTCCTAATCTAAGTAGAAAGAGCCTACTCACATTTACTCTGTCTATACCCTTCATAATTTTGTAAACCTCTATCAAATCTGCCCTTATTCTTCTACATTCCAAGGAATGAAGTCCTAATCTGTTTAATTTTTTCCCTTTAACTCAACTTCTGAAGACCCGGCAACATCCAAGTAAATCTCTGCACTCTTTCAATCTTTCCGATATCCTTCCTGTAGATTAGCAACCAGAATCTCACACAATATTTCAAATTTGGCCTCACCAATGTCTTATACAACCTCACCATAACATCCCAACTCCTGTACTCAGTACTTCTGTTTATGAAGGCCAAGATGCCAAAAGCTTTCTTTACAACCCTGTCTACCTGTGACAGGGAATTATGTATCTGAATTCCCAGATCCCTTTGTTCCTCTGCACTCCTCAGTGCCCGACCATTTACTATGCAAGTCCCACCTTGGCTTGTCCTTCCAAAATGCGACACTTCACACTTGTCTGCATTAAATTCCATCTGCCATTTTTCCAGCTGGTCCAGCTCCCTCTGCAAGCTTTGAAAACCTCCCTCTCTGTCCATGACACCTCCAATCTTAGTGTAATCAGCAAACTTGCTGATCCAATTTCCCACATGTCATCATATTATGATAGCCTTACTCCATTTAAATGTTTTTCTAACTTGTCCATTCCTCCCTCTCTCCAATGCTATTGTAGAGAGGAAGAATTATGATCTTTACCTCCAAAATGCTCTCTCACTGAGAGCTCTGACTCCTGACCAGGTTCACTTCCCAAAACCAAAACAAGTACAGTCTCTCCTCTTGTAGACTTATCTCCATCTTATGTCAAGAAATCTTCTTGAACACACCAAATGTACTCCACCCCATGTAGTTGTCTGTTTGGGTTGACTTTCTCTTCTGAACAGGAAGTGATGGAGGAAGTTGTTCTCAAGTGATGCATGTTCAACCACAGAGCACTGTGTGATTTCTCCCATGCTCTAAGTTGAGAGGACTTTGATGGAGGCAGTGTCTATACGCTTTGCAAGGATTTAATGTTCTGCATTCAAATTCCACCACTAGACTGTGGGCTTGAAATTCACTGCATAAACTGGAAATTTAAAACAAAACAGTTCAATTGGACTGATGATTAGAACCAAAGAACATTACAGCACAGAAATAAGCCCTTGGACCCTTCTAGTTTGTGCCAAACTTTTTTCTGCCTTCTCCCACTAACCTGCACCCATACCATACCACTCCTGTCATGTACCTGTCCAAATTTTTCCTGAATATTCAAAATTGAGCCTGCATTCACCACTTCAGCTGGCAACGCGATCCAGACTTCCATCACCCTCTGCGTGAAGAAATTCCCCCTAATGTTCCCTTTAAATATTTCCCCTTTCACCCTTAACTCATGTCCTCTGGCTTGTATCTCACGAACTTCCATGGAAAAAGCCTACTTGCATTTACTCTGTCTATATCCATCATAATTTTGCTTTGAATCTCCCCTCATATGTTGACACTTTACATTCTAGGAAATCTTCTCTGCATTTTTTCAATCATGTTGATCTCTTTCCTATAGTTAGTTGACCAAATATGCACTGACCAAAGCAATACTCCAAATTTGTCTTCACCAATTTCTTATACAACTTCACATAATATCTCCAACACTCAATGCTTTGAATTAAGGCCAATGTGCCAAAACCTCTCTTTACCACCCTATCTAGCCGTGAGTACAAAATGAAGCCTAATATCTATCACCCTTCCATTTCCACCAGATGACATCAATTTAAAGTGAGGGGAATAAAGTTTAGGGGAGATGTCAGAGGTAAATGTTTTACTCGGAGAGTGGTGGGTGCCTGGAATGCATTGTAGGGGTTGTTGGTGAAGGCTGGTGCAATAGGAACATTTAAAACTGTGTTAATAGAGGGGTGTGTGTTGTGAGGTTAAGAAGGATTAGATTGTTGAGGACTAGGTTTACATAGGTCAGCACAACATCATGGGCTGAAGGACCTATTCTGTGCTTGAATATTCTACGTTCCTTCTAGCAGCTCTCTATACTGCCATCTGTGTGGAAACATTGCCCCTCAGATCCATTTTAAATTTGTCACCTCTCAGTTTAAACCTGGTCCCTCTAGTTTTAGACGCCCCTGACTTGTGACTCATCTCACTGTCCATGCCCCTCATGATTTTGTAAACCTCTATAAGGTCACCTTTCAGCCTATCCTGTCTCTCCTTCGAACTCCTGGTGAACTTTTCCTGTGCTTTCTCTGGCTGAGAAAGAGAGGGCATTTTAGAGGCTCAGATTTCTAAAATTGCCAGGAAGGTTCATACAAAATTAAGAGAAGCAAGAATGGAAATAACTTGGGCTGTATTATATTCCATTCCTCTTTGGCAAGAGCATTGGTTGACGCAGAGTGGAAGACTGCTAGCATATTTAACAAGAAAGTGATTGCTGGAGCAACAACAGGCCAGACAAGCACTTGTGGGTTGCGGGGGGGGGGGGGGGGGGGGGGGGGGGGGAGTCGTGCTAGATGATGTCACTGAATTATTTTGGGAAGGGGATAAGCAGTGTCAATGAGGGTGGAGCATTTCAGTGCATGGAATTTTAGCAGGCATTTGACAGTTGGGCCATTGATCAGAACAGTCCAAATCAGTGTGACGAGCTGGATTCAAAACTGTCAGGGGGCAAAGCAATGGAGCGGAATGTCATGGGGTTCTGTGGGACTGCGCACCAGGCCAATTTTTAGTGTTGAAGGTGAAAGATTTGGATTTGAAGTTAGGAGAAGTTTCAAAATAAAAACACAAAAATGCTGGAGGGACTCAACAGATCTCGCAGTGTCCATAGGAGGTGAAGATAGATAACCGACGTTTCACATGTGAGCCCTTCTTAAAGGTATGAGCAAAAAGCAGGCAGGTGCCTGAATAAAAAAGGCTGGAGAGGCAGGAGGAAGGGGCACAGGCCAATAGACAAAAGGTGATCATTGAACATGGATAAGAAGGCAGGAGAGGAAGGGTGAGAATTAATCAGGGAAATGGGTTGCTCTGAATGCAGACCTGGAGGAAAGGAGACAGCGGGAAAGAGTTGAGGGTGACCAGATGGAATGAGGTGCCGTTCCTCAAATACGTCAGCAGTTTCAGTCAGGCAGTACACAAGACTATACCCCACAAGACTATACCCCACAAGACTATACCCCACAAGACTATACCCCACACGACTATACCCCACACGACTATACCCCACACGACTATACCCCACAAGACTATACCCCACAAGACTATACCCCACAAGACTATACCCCACAAGACTGTACCCCACACGACTGTACCCCACACGACTGTACCCCACACGACTGTACCCCACACGACTGTACCCCACACGACTGTACCCCACAAGACTATACCCCACAAGACTATACCCCACAAGACTATACCCCACAAGACTATACCCCACAAGACTATACCCCACAAGACTATACCCCACAAGACTATACCCCACAAGACTATACCCCACACGACTATACCCCACACGACTATACCCCACACGACTATACCCCACACGACTATACCCCACAAGACTATACCCCACAAGACTGTACCCCACAAGACTGTACCCCACACGACTGTACCCCACACGACTGTACCCCACACGACTGTACCCCACACGACTGTACCCCACACGACTGTACCCCACACGACTGTACCCCACAAGACTATACCCCACAAGACTATACCCCACAAGGCTATACCCCACAAGACTATACCCCACAAGACTATACCCCACAAGACTATACCCCACACGACTATACCCCACACGACTATACCCCACACGACTATACCCCACACGACTATACCCCACACGACTATACCCCACACGACTATACCCCACACGACTATACCCCACAAGACTATACCCCACACGACTATACCCCACACGACTATACCCCACACGACTATACCCCACACGACTATACCCCACACGACTATACCCCACACGACTATACCCCACACGACTATACCCCACACGACTATACCCCACACGACTATACCCCACACGACTATACCCCACACGACTATACCCCACACGACTATACCCCACACGACTATACCCCACAAGACTATACCCCACACGACTATACCCCACACGACTATACCCCACACGACTATACCCCACACGACTATACCCCACACGACTATACCCCACACGACTATACCCCACACGACTATACCCCACACGACTATACCCCACACGACTATACCCCACACGACTATACCCCACACGACTATACCCCACACGACTATACCCCACACGACTATACCCCACACGACTATACCCCACACGACTATACCCCACACGACTATACCCCACACGACTATACCCCACACGACTATACCCCACACGACTATACCCCACACGACTATACCCCACACGACTATACCCCACACGACTATACCCCACACGACTATACCCCACACGACTATACCCCACACGACTATACCCCACACGACTATACCCCACACGACTATACCCCACACGACTATACCCCACACTATACCCCACACTATACCCCACACGACTATACCCCACACGACTATACCCCACACGACTATACCCCACACGACTATACCCCACACGACTATACCCCACACGACTATACCCCACACGACTATACCCCACACGACTATACCCCACACGACTATACCCCACACGACTATACCCCACACGACTATACCCCACACGACTATACCCCACACGACTATACCCCACACGACTATACCCCACACGACTATACCCCACACGACTATACCCCACACGACTATACCCCACACGACTATACCCCACACGACTATACCCCACACGACTATACCCCACACGACTATACCCCACACGACTATACCCCACACGACTATACCCCACACGACTATACCCCACACGACTATACCCCACACGACTATGATTGTATGTCATTTAATGATAGAATAATACAGCACAGAAAACAGGCCCTTCTAATCTGTGCCAATCTTATTCTGCCTCGTCCCACTGATTTGCACCCAGTCCATATCCTTCCCATCCATGTACGTGTCCAAATTTTTCTTCAATGTTAAAATTGAGCCTGCATTCACCACTTCACACTCTCACCCTCTGTGAACAAGTTCCCCCTATTCTTCCCCTAAACATCACCACTTTCACCCTTTAAGCCATGTCCTCTGGTTTGTATCTCACCTACCCTCAGTGAAAAAAAGCCTATTTGTCTATACCCCTCATAATTTTGTAAACCTCTATCAAATCTCCCCTCATTCTTCTACGCTCCAGGGAATAAAATCCTCACCTGTTTAACCTTTCCCTGTAACTCAGTTCCTGAAGACTGGGAAACATCCTAGTAAATCTTCTCTGCAATCTTTCAATCTTATTGATATCCTTCCTGTAGTTAGGTGACCAAGACTACACAATACTCCAAATTTGGCCTCACCAATGTCTTGTACACCTTCATCATAACATCTCAAATATTAGACATTCAATATCTAACCTGAAACATTCCCCTCCCCACACCTCCAGCATTTTTGTTTTTGTTCCAGAATTCCAACATATGCATATTTACTTTTCCTGTTTAATTTACATGTACCGTGATTACATTTGCCATTTGTACCATTATGGTTCACAATGAAGCAGGGAATTGCAGACTGCAGGAAGATTACAGTGGACAAACAGATTGAGCAGATAGAATTGAATTGATCCTTGTCATGTGTGCTGAGTTGCATCATCCTTTACCAATGGTGTTAAACAAAAAAAGTATTGTAGTTTACACAAAAATGCTGGAGAAACTCAGTCACCCAGTGTTTTTTGTGTAGCAAAGATGGAGATAAATATCCAATGTTTCGGCCTGAGCCTTTCGTCAAGGTTTGAGCAAAAAGCAGGCAGGTACTGAAATAAAATGGTGGGGGGAGGGGCAGGTGCACAGGTCTACAGGCAGGAGGTTATATGTGGATATGGGTAGGAGGGCAGAAGAGAGGAAAAATCTGAGAAGTGACGGGGAGAAGGGGGTGGGGAGCTGGAGGAAAGATGATAGAGGGATGGGGAAGGGGGGGGTAAACTAACAGATCGATGTTAATATCATCTGGTGAGAGAATGGCATCAGTTTGGCAGTTCATGAGACTGTGGATGGACATATCAATGTGGGAATGATGTGTGGAGTTTAAAATATACCAATGAAAATCCATTTACCTTCTGGATTGTAAGATGAAGCATTTTGTGAGGACAAACTTGGGGACTGTCTGATGGTTTGTTGACTACTTGCAGGTGTGCTGGCTGGTATTTCTCAGGAGGTTGTTTCTCAATGTTTATAGGAGGTCCGTGGCAGCCATATAGCAGCACCGCTCTGTGCTGAAGTTGAAAATGATGTGAGTAGTTGTGGTGATGCTCAAAGTGTGGACCTTCACATTTAACACCCCCCCCACCATGCCTCTGACTTCCAGCATCAGTAGTTCTTGTCATCACCCTTTGTGGTGTGATTTACAAGGCTTCAAGAAGGACGTTGACCCAAGGTTCATGCTTGCAATATAATACAGGTTTAATTAGAACACATACTGGAATTGGGGGGAATGTGGAAAGGGGAAAACATCACCGATACAATAAAAGGTTCAAAGGTTCCTTTTATTGCCACAAAATAATATATTAAAAATATAACCTACATGATATACTTTAACTTTTGTCTGCTGCAAGGCAAACAAAGATCGGCCACAAGCCCCTAACAATAGGAGAAAGAAAAGCAAAAGAGAGTTGCTTCAGAATCACTGAGTGATCGTGGAGTCACCTTTTATGCTCCTGCAACCTCTGCAGCCACATAGACTCCTGTTCAAACCATTGGCAGGCCAACCTCCAGATCCAAACCTCCGATACAATCAGGAAGCCTTCAGCATTTGAGGCCCTTCGGGAGCCCTTCTTGTCCTCAGCTCCTGATCTAATACCAGTTTCTTATGTCAGACCCTCACTGCTCCGCTGCCGTAGTCACCGTCTTGTAATAAACAAGTGATATGGAAAATAATGCTGAAAGTTTGGCCACGAAAGAAGCCAAAAATTCTCACAAAGTTTTTAGTCGTCTGGGAAGGAGTTCAGGCTCACCATCCCTACTCCCACCCGCACTGGGCGGCATGGTTAGTGTAGCATTAGCACGATGCTATTAGAGATCTTGACATTTAAAAAAAATTCTCATGATATCTCTCTTGAACACACTCAGAGACTGAGTCGCCACTGCCTTCTTGACGGAGAATCTCAGAGATTTGCCATCCTCTGGATGAAGAAATGTCTTCTCATCTGGCCTCATTAGATGACTCTGTATTTTGAAAGATGACCTTTTGTTCTAGGTTTGGCACCCTGTGACTCATGGTGTGCTGCAGGGTCTGCTGTTAACACATTGCATGATAATGTGGTTACTAAATATTACAAATGACACCAAAATGAGATTTCGTCCCTCACTCTGCATTGCACTGTGAAGTTCACAGGAAGCTGAGCCAAGGAGCAGAAATGGAATTTTATGCTGCCAAGTGTGAGGTATTGTGCATTTGGTCAATCAAACCATAGCAGGATTTGGACATTGCAGACCATAGGACTATAGAACATTACAGCACTTCTAGTCTGTGACGAACTATTATAGTCTAGTCCCACTGACCTGCACCCAGTCCATATCTCTCCATACCCCCTCCCATCCCATGCACCTATCCATATTTTTCTGAAATGTCAAAATTGAGCCCACATTCATTACTTCAGCTGGAAGTCCATTCCACTCTCCCACTACTACGCTCTGTGTAAAGATGTTTGCCCCCAATGTTCCCGTTAAACATTTCCCCTTTCATCCTTAACCTATGTCCTCTGGTTTGTATTTCACCTACCCTCAGTGGAAAAAGCCTACTTGCATTTATTCTATCTATACCCCTCATAATTTTGTATACCTCGACTAAATCTCCCCTCATTCTTCTGTGCTCCAGGGAATAAGGTCCTCACTTGTTTAACCTTCCCCTGTAACTCAGTTCATAATATCCTGACAACGCTCTGGGAAATCTCTGCACTCTTTCAATCTTATTGACATTTTTCCTGTAGCTGGGTGACCAAAACTGCATTCAATACTCCAAATTTGGACTCACCAGTGTTTTATACAACCTTATCACAACATCCCAACTCCTGGACTCAGTACTTTGATTTATGAAGGCCAATATGTCAAAAGCTCTCTTTACAACCCCATCTACCTGTGATACTATTTTCAGGAATTATGTATCTCTATTCCCAGATCCCTCAGTACTACTGCACTTCTCAGTCCCCTACCACTGGAGAGTGTTGTTGAAATGAGAGCCCTTGGGTTTCTGGTCCATTGTTCCCTCAAAGTGGCGACTCAGGGTTATTAACAAGGCATTGGCCAGACTTCAGGGTAGTGAGTACAAAAGTTGGGACATTGTAATGCAGCTCTAACAGTCATTGGTGTGACAGGGCTTGTGTGCATTTTTGGTCACCCAGCTATAATAAGGATGTCATTAACTTGGAAAGTGCAGACGAGATTGACCAGGATATAATCAGGACTCAAAGACTTTAGAAAGAGAGGGTGGATAGAACATGGAACATTACAGCACAGTTCATGCAGGCCCTTCAGCTCATGATGTACTTACCTATATAAACCTACTTAACAATCTAAAACTTTCCTACCTCACATCCTTAACCCTCTGTTTTTCTTGCATCCGTGTGCCTGTATATTTCAAATGTACCCATTGTACCAGCCCTCATCACCACCCCATCAATGCATTTTAGAAACCCACGAGTTCATTGCAATCATGAAGAAGGTTTGCCATCGGCTGAACTTCATTAGGAGTTTGAGGAGATTTAGTATGTCACCAAAGAATCTTCCAAATGTCTAGAGGTAAACCGTGGAGAGCATTCTGACTGGTTGCATCACTGTCTGGTAAGGAGGAGCCAATGCACAGGATAGGAAAAGGCTGCAGAGTCATGAACTTGGGCAACGCCATCATGGGCATCAGTCTTCACTCCATTAAGGACAAACAGCAGGGGGTGGTATCTGAAGAAAGTAGCCTCTATCCTCACCACCCTCACAGTACTACCATCAGTTGGGAAGTACAAAAGCCTGATGATGAATACCCAATGGAACAAAAGCAGCTTTTCCTCTGCCATCCAAATGGTCAAGAGCCACTACCTCACTTTTTCTCTTCTTTTGCACTAATTTAAAAAAAAAATGAATTTATAGCAATTTTTGCACCTGTAATGCTGTTGCAAAACAATGAATTTTGTGTCACATGTTCATGACAATAAATTCTAATTCTGTATTTGCAAAAAATAGACTTACTCCTGCCATCTCTGCTGAACTTTCCTCTCCTCACCTTAAGTAGATGTTAATATAGGTTTAGTCCTTATTCCCTGGAGGGCTGGAGGCTAAGAAGTGACCTTGTAGAAGTGTATAAAATCAAGCTACGTATGGATAATGTTCACTTTTTTTTTTAAACCCTGGGTGGTTGATTCGAGAACTCTAGGGGAATAAGTTTAAGGTGGGAAGAGAGGGATTTCAGAGGGACCTGAAGGGCAACTTTTTCCACCCGGAGGGTGATCTGTATCTCGTATGACCTGCCAGAGGAAGCTTATGGAAGTGGGTACAATTTCAATGTTCAAAAGACTTTTGAGGTATTTGGATGGGAAGGACTTAGAAGGACAGAAATAAGAATAGGCAGGGTTTAAAAGGAACTGGGCCAAACACAGGAAAATGGAACTGGCCCAGAATGCATGGACAAGTTGGGCGGCAGGGTCTGTGGCGTGCTGTATAATTCTATGACTTGATGAAGGGTTCCAGCCCGAAATGTCGACAATTCTTTTTCTCCCGCTGATCCTGCTCAGCCGCTGTGTCCCTCCAGCAGATAGTTTTTTTGCTCAGGTGAGGTAGGACTTGATATTGAATCTTGTTCCAAGACGGCACTTTGAATCCTTCTGTATCACACTTGAGAGTCCACCAGCTGTGTATTGAAGTTGTTTATTGTCATCTGATTGCACAAGTACAACCCGATGAAACAGCGTTCTCCAGTCCTTGGTGCAAAACACACAGACATACAACCAGACTGAACACACATACTGACAAACAGTGCATATGCAGGACAAGTATTTGTAGAAACAAATAAATAAAGAAAGAAAAAGATGATTTTTCCTGAATATGAAATTCTCGGATGGTTAGTGTGAGCAGTTCCTATGGTTGTTCCATAGAAGAAGCTGTTCTTCAGCCTGGTGGTGCTGGCTCTGATCCTCCTGGATCTCTTCTTCTACGGGAGCAGTTGAAAGATGCTATCTGCAGGGTGGAAGGGCCCTCAGTGATTTTGCACGTTCTCTTCAGACAACGATCGTGGTAGATCACGTCACTGGGGGGAGGGCTGGGGACAATGGTGCAGGGAAACTCCATTGATCCCCTCTGCCATCCTTATGCTCCTGTAGATTGACCTCAACCTATTTCTCTGCAGCATCCATACTACTCTGTGATGCAGCCAGCGAAGATGCTCTTGATAGAGCTCTTGTAGAAGGTTGACATAATGGTGGCTGGTAGCCTTGCCTGCTTCAGTCTTTTCAGGAAGTGCAGTCACTGTAACGCCTTCTTGACAAGTGAGGAGATGTGTGTCTGCAATGGGTCACTAGTTGAGTGGATTCCAAGGAACTTGGTGCTCTCTACTCTTTCCACTACCGAGTTATTGATGTATTGTGAAGGATGGTCGTTCCTGGTCCCCCTGAAGTCCACAATCATCTCCTTCATCTTGTCTACACTGTGACTCAAATTGTTACTCTAGCACCATTTCACGAGATTTTCCATCTCTTCTCTGTAGAACGACTCATCATTGCTGATGAGGTCATCTACTGTTATGCCATCTGAAAACTTGATCCCGCTATTGGTGCTGGATCTGAAGATGCAGGCGTGGGTCAATAGTGTGAACTGGAATGGGCTGAATGCATAGCAATCAGGTGTGCCAATGCTCAACATGTTGGTGCTCAACATTCTGCTACCGACCTCGACAGACTGCCTTTCTGTTAGGAAGCCCAGAATCCATTTATAGAGAGGAGTGTTGAGTCCCAGTGAGGACAACTTCTCTACCAGCCTCTGGGGAATGATCGTATTAAACGTCGAGCTGAAGTTGATGAACAGCTGCCTGATGTATGAGGTGTTGTTCTCCAGGTGGGTCAGGACGGAATAAAGGGGCAAAGCTATAGCAGCCTGGAATAGTTTTTTTTCTATAGGCGAATTGAAACGGGTCTGGCATCTCTGAGGAGTGTGCTTTGATGCATTCCGTCACCAGACACTCGAAGTGTTTCATAATAGTGAAGCTTTCACTCACGTTTCACAGCAAGAGAGGTGTTGAGTAGCAACAGAACTAGTATCTTGGTGTCTCACTCTGAAAAGTAGTCACATCGTTGTGTTTCCAGCATTAGTTTATATGAGTTGTTTAGACTGGGATTTCCTGACACTGCATGTTGATGGGGAAATATCTTCATGCACTCTTTTTTAAAAGAAAATTTGCCTCTAAAATGGTTACTGATCACGTTAAAAGGAGGGGTGATTAAATAGGATGGGTCATTTAGAGGATTAAAAAAATTATTTACAATGCGGATGAAGTCGATTCCGACCATTGATACCTCTGCCGCCCAGTTACACCCAATTAACCTACAACTCCTGTACTTATGAAGGTTGGGAGGAAACCGGAGCACCTCGGGGAAACCACGCAGGTCATGAGACTTGCAGACAGCACCAGATTCAAACCCAGGTCGCTGGTGCTGTAATGTGCTTAATGGCTATGCTAACCGTGCCTCCCATTACAGTAATGTGGAATTGACAGGCTTGTCCCTGTATGTTAATTCACTAGATCTCTGGACAAAGGAGAAGTTTTCAAAGATCGAAAAGAATCTTACTAAGGACCATCAGCAGAAACACCCTTAGGAGTGGAAAAAAAAGAGACCTTGCATTTGGAAGGAACCATTCAAAATTCCAGACTAACCCATGGCTGTTCAAAAAAAAAAATAGCGCCTCCACCGGACCTGTTGCAGGTAGTGCAGCTGCTGGTGCAGATCCAGGGGAGCGGGGATCCCACTGCTCAGCCATGTTGGCGACAATTCTTGACAGGCTTTAAATAGCCCGTTAAAGGAGCCGATACTATTTTTTTAAACTTCCTTCAGCCACAGAGGTCTGTGCCCAAGATGATGATGCCTGTGCTGGGCAGTGTACCAAAAGGGACTGGGTAACAATGGACTGATGCAGGGCACCAGAAATGGAGAAATACCACCCCTCCCCCCAATTGAGAAGGAAAAGCCTGGAAGATAACCCTACAGGACAGTAATGACAGCAGCAGAACAGCGAGGAGCTCACTGGCTGATGGGCCCACACAGACCATGGTCTGTGGGCAACCTTTGGTCGAAGGATTCACAGTGGCTCTGGGCTGTTGGTGACTGGCTCATGGGAGCCAGGTATCAGAACTGGAAATCGAAAAGATGCTGAAAGCAAGAAAGGTTCTCAAAGGGCCTTGGGTGCTGAAAGCATCCTGATTGTATTGGAGATTTTGGATCTGGAACTAGTGTTGACAATGGATTGAACTGGGGTCTGTGTGACTCTAGGAGCGCTGGAGATGAATCCACTGACACTCAGTTTCTCTGAAAGGACTCTCTTTTGCTTCTTTTTCTCTTACAGTTAAGGACACTGGGAACTCCTTGTTTGCCTTTACGGCAGGCAAACGTTGAATTATATCATGTATATTACTTTTTTATATTAACACATGACAATAAAATTAACCTTTGAGCTCCCCTCACTCACGGTGGCAGTGCAGAATAAGCCCAGCCAATTTGCATAAAGTCCCAGAAAGAGCAGGAGGTTTCTGAGCGGATTTGTAATGTTGGGCGTTGGATCCTGCCTAGCTCATCTGGACAAACTCACAAGTTAAATGAGCAGAAGCAGGCTATTAGGCCCATCGAGTCTGTTCCATGACTCTACACTAAGCTGAATTATGCTCACACCTAGTTCCACTTTCCATCCATTTCCCCATATCCCTTGATACCCTTACTAATGAGGTACTTATTCATTTGCTGTTTAAATACTCCCAGTGATCAGGCTTCCACTGCTTTGTGCAGTAGTGAGTTCCACAGATCCATGACTATACTCCAATTAATACAACCCAAGAGCTGTCAAATGCTCCCCATATGCCGACCCCTGCATTCCAGGAATCATCCTAGTAAATCTCCTCTGCACCCTCTCCAGCAACATCCTATCTTTTCTAAGATAGGGGACTCAAAACTGTACACAGTACTCTAGATGGGGTCTCACCAGTGCCCCATGGAGTCTCATTAACACCTCTCTATTCTTATACACTATTCCTCTTGAAATGAATGCTGGCATAGCATTCGCCTTCTTCACTACCAATCCCACCTGGGCATTAACTTTTAGATTATTCTGCAGAAGGATGCCCAGGTCTCTTTGCACCTCCAAGGATTGAATTTTCTCCCCATCCAAATCGTACCTTTCCTGTTTATTTCCACTGCCAAAATGTAGAACCGAACACTTCTCAACATTGTATCTTATCTGCCATATTTTTGCCCCATCTCCCAATCTGTCTATATCCTTCTGCACCTTTATGGTTTCTTCAACATTTCCTGCTCCGCCACCTATCTTGGTGTCATCTGCAAATTTGGCCACAAAACCATTCATTCCACAATCCAAATCGTTAATATAAATTGTAAATAGCAGTGGCCCCAAGACTGACCCCTGTGGAACACCGCTTGTTACAGGCAGCCATCCTGAACGGGATCCCTTAATTTCAACCCTTTGCTTCCTGCCTATCAGCTAATTTTCTATCAGTCTAATAGTGTCCCTGTAATTCCATGGGCTCTCATCTTATTTATCAGCCTAACATGCGGCACCTTATCGAAAGCCTTTTGAAAATCCAAATGCACAACATCCACAGCCTCCCCTTTGTCTATCCTACCTGAGATTTCTTCAAAAAACTCTAATAGGTTAGTCAGGCATGATCTACCCTTTAAAAAAGCATGCTGACTCCAACCAACCCTGACATATATTTCCAAGTATTTCATAACTTCATTCTTGAGGATTGACTCTAATATCTTCCTAACTACCAACGTCAGACTTAAAGGTCTGTAGTTTCCTTTTTTTCTGTTTCCCACCTTTCTTGTACAACAAAACCATATTCGCCACCTTTCAATCCCCTGGAACCTCACCAGAGACTATTGATGCCTCAGGTCCTCGTACATCCTCCTGAGAGAACAGATGGAGGGTATCATAAAGAGAAAATCCCCTTCAGTGTAGAATTGTGTCAGCCAAATTCATTGTGGACCTTGAATCATAGAACATTACAGCACAGTACATGCCCTTCAGCCCACAATGGACAGCACAGTACATGCCCTTCAGCCCACAATGGACAGCACAGTACATGCCCTTCAGCCCATGATGGACAAGAGGTGACTCAACAATAGAGAACTACAAGATTATGAGAGGCCTGCATAAGGTAAAAATGCTGGGCAGCTCAATCTGCTGATCACTGGCCAGGGTTACCTGTCCAGTATGGACACTGCAACTGAAGAAGGCAAAGGGAAACCACCAGTAGTTTCCCCTTGTATGATCATGAGCTCAACATCGACTATGTTGAGCTCAAATTTGGATCCTTCATCAAAGGAGGGTCAGAGATCATGACAGATGGAAAGACATGATCATCCACGCCAATCATAAGGAAGACAGGCAGCACCTCTTTCCAAGCGAGGGAGTAGCAAACCCCAGAACACATTTGTACAAAGCAAAGGGAGGAAGGTTTTTTACACAGAGAATAGTGGGTGCCTGGAATGCTTTGCCAGGGGTGGTGGTGGAGGCTGAAACAATAGGGACATTTAATAGACTCTTAAGCAGGCACATAGATGAAAGTAAAATAGAGGGTTATGAGGTAGGGAAGATTTCATTTTTTTATTTTTTGTTGGTATATATAGATCGACACAACATCATGGCTGAATGGGCTGTACTATGCTGTAATATTCTATGTATGCTGACTGATATGAATCTACTCAACCAAATAAACCTTCCCTCCCTTACACCAATAACCCTCTATTTTTCTTATTTTCCTATTAAGTGTCCCTATTGACCAGACTCGACCACCACCCCTGGCAATGCATTCCAAGTGCCACTACTCTCCGTGTAAAAGAAACTTAGCCCTGACATCTCCCCTAAACTTTGCACCCCTCATCTTCGAGAAAATGGTGATGGCTGTCCACCCTATCTATCTATAGGTGTTTTCATGCTGGGCCTCCTGCTACAGAGATGGATAAAAATTTTAAACTTTCCTGTTCATGGAGCAGCCCTATGCTTTGCTGCACATTAAGCCACTGGTGCTGACGAGGGGCCCCAAAGGCCAAAGCAGGTGCAAGCGGCTGACGGGTCTGTTGCAACCTGCACCAGCTGCCCCTGCCTGACGGCTCCTGCTGGCTGCCCCTGCTCTGAGGGGGCCATGGAGGGAGAGGGGTGAGTGAGATGGGTTGTGGGCTGATGATGTCAACGTGATGTCATCTGCCTGTCCCTAGCCAGCCACTTACAGTGGCAGTACATTTAGGCAGGGTGGTGGAGTGCAGCACTCCACCGCTGACCCTTTTCCCGAGAGGGATTGCATTCAGTGTCTTGGAGCCAGCCAGGGCACATTCATGAAGGTAAGTCTCCCGACATAAGGGTGGAGAATCTCTGCCTTCACACTCGGGTTTTTTGACTGTATGATAGGGCCTAAAATCTCTCATAATCTTGTAGACCTCCATTGATTCACCTCTCATCCTTCCTCGCTTGTAAGAGAAAAACCCTAGCTCTGATAACTTTGCCTCATGTGACACATTCTCCAATCCAGGCATCATCCTCGTAAATATCCTCTCCATTAGCTAAACTCTGGAATCTCTAAACTCTTGTTTCTGACCTGGTATTGCTACTGACTCAGTCTGAATCATTTGACAGTAGAAAATTATTGTTAGGTACACTTTTATGTCAGTTTTTAACACTTCAAAATAAATTGTGTAATGTAACCTCATGGAAGGTGAAATGTTTAAATGGAACATTAGGGGGAGCTTTAATCACACAGAGAGTGGTGAGGGTGTGGAATGAGCTGCCAGCTGAAGTGGTGAATGCCAGCTCAGTTTTTGGTGCTGAAGAAAATCTTGGATAGAGACACGGATGGGAGGTCTATGGAGGGCTGTTGTGATTGCGTACTTACGTGGGTCGGGAGTAGAGCTGGTCGCCGCTGGTGACGTATCCGGGGCAATACGGGAGAAATGTAACATGTATGCGTAAGCTGGAGCAAGGAGTGCAAACATCATGGTAGTCCACATGCATATGCAGAGTTGTGGGAGGAGGAGATTAGGAGCATCGGGGCCACCTGTGTGGCAGAGAGACAGTGGAAAAGGGCAAGGGTAAATGGTGAGAGGTGCAAGTGAATGGGACTAGATGGAATAATGGTTCAGCATTGTCCCGATGGGCTGAATGGCCCGTTTTTGTGCTGTAGTTCTATCAGATTTTTACGTGGTGTGGATGTACAAAGTGGTGGAGCTGAGCAGCGTGTTTCTGATGTTTGCCGGGTGCTCCCATATAGGTGCGCTAGGGCCAGTTTACTAGCTGGCTAAAACTGCCTTCTGTGAGGGCCTCATCCTTCAATGTGCCCACCATTAATCACTCTCGTCAGCATGACCCAAGTCTTGCTCTTTGCTTCTGTTTCAGGGAGGCTCATGCACCTTTATGCTGTATGTGTGGATTGCCTAGAAGGGGTGCACAAGATAATTTGCATCAAATGCAAGTCGCGATGGGACGGGAGCTGGCACCAGCTGGGAACCATGTATACTTATGATATCCTTGCTGCATTTCCATGCTGTCAGGTGAGCCTCGCACCCGCTCTCAGTTCCGCCTCTCGAAGCCACTTTTGTGAGGTGTGACAGATTATGTTATATTTTATACTGTATATAGGTATATTTTATAGCAGATAAATTGGGGCAGGTTTTTTTTGTGTAGGTCACATACAAACACTTCAAAACAGATCTCATTTAAAATGTCAGAGCTCTGCTCAAGCCGGACAGTCCAGGCCTTTGCACAAACTTTGAAGGATGCCTATAAGGACTTCACAAGTAGGTATTAATTGGACATGCTGTGGGGTAATGGATTATTATTTTGGAAACCAACAGATGAACTAAGTCAGAGCTGCAATCTGTCTGAGTGCAGTTGGCTGTTCGAAAAGGGTCATGTGGTTTTCTCTGAGTGAGAGAGAGAGAATTCAGTTTCATGTTCTACAGTTCAGCAGCAGCTGGGACTGGAACAGGACAAGCTGGCAAGCTTGTGGAAATACCCCATTTTGAAGATGGGTTGTGAGTTCTTCGTTCAGCCTGGTCAAAGGCTTTGTGGTCCATACAAGAGAAGAGGACCGGCTGCCTAATGTTTCACTTGAAATAAGGGAAACAAAAAGGAACTCTGTGGTGACCTGTAAGAAAGAGGTTATCATCTGGGACACCCTGATAGGGCAAGTTTCTTCAGTAAGACACTGAAGTGGCTGATCTAAAAAAATCAGTTGTGGGTGTCCAACAAGCAACAAATCTCTCTCTGAAGATCAACAACTCCTTCCTGAGTGGTAAACATTTACTTTTCAAGCACCAAAGCCTGGTGAAATTCGTAGCTGTTAATTAAATTCTGAGCACAGTATAAGAATTGCCTGATACCAGTGAACTTGGAGGAGTGAAAAGTGAGATTGGACTGTGAATCAAATAACTTTTATGAACTTACACACACATTACATACACGTGCACTTCGAATTAGAAGGGGGTTAAGTTAATAGTAATAAATTAAAGTTTGCTCCTGTTTTAATATTTAAAAAAAAATTAAAAGCAACTTTTGTTTAAGTAACCATTTGTCTTGGTGAATTTCTATTGCTGCTGGGTTTTGGGGTCCTCTGGGCTCATAACAGGTAGCTCATTTAAAGTTGGGTGGGTAAAAGCTGGGGGGGGTGGTGTGTGCGTGCGCGTCTTTGTGTGTTTTGTTCCTCTGGGCTCATAACAGGTAGCTCGTTTAAAGTTGGGTTTGTAAAAGCGAGGGGGGGGGGTTGTGTGCGTGCGGATCTTTGTGTGTTTTGGGGTCCTCTGGGCTCATAACAAGTAGCTCGTTTAAAGTTGGGTTTGTAAAAGCGAGGGGGGGGGGCGGGGGGTGTGTGTGCGTGCGTGTGCGTCTTTGTGTGTTTTGTCCCGCTGCTGATCAAGAGGTTATGTCCTGGCCAGTACTTCAAACTATGAGAAGTCAGCCTGGACAAAGATGAGGGAGTGCATTGGAAGGGGGGTTAGTTTAAAGAGAGTGGTGGAAGCAGGTACAATAGTAGTGTTTATGAGGCTTCTAGATAGACACACGGAGAGTCGGGAAATAGAGGAAAGTGAATCATGTGCAAGGAGCAGAGGTTTAGTTTGATTTGACATCACCTTCTGTGCAGACATCATGGGTCGAAGGGTGGGTAGTTGTGATGTACGTTCAATAATCTGACCACAGTTGTGGGAGTGAATGGGAAGGGAAGTTTCTTGATTCCGGAGAGCTAAAGGTGTAGCTGCCTTTGGTGGGTCAGGCTTGGTTGGGTCGAAGAAGAAGGTGGCTGAAAAGAAGAGTGGGAGTTTTGGAGATTGCTTGATGCCCCAGAATTGAACATTTGAGGAGTCATCGAACCCAGGAAGAGCTCTTTCATGGCTGTGAGTTGCAAGCAGTGTCCCCCCAGAATGGCCAGCTTGTGGGTGAAGGCCCATCCAGGGCTACGGAATGTGTCGCCTCGGGGGTTTCCTCCCACATCCCAGAGATGTTCAATTGGCTAGTACACATTGCTCCTCGTGAGGGAGTGGATGAACAAGATGGATTTGGATATATCGACAGATGCTCCTTAACAAGATGTGAGTCCATGGAGTTACAGCAAAGAGACTAGCGTGGGTATCGACAGGAAACACGGAGTGGCATTAAAAGGATCCGAATCGGGTTGGCGAGGGGTTACCAGTGGTGTTCTGCAGCAGTCAGTGTTGGGGCCGCTTATTTTCACACTGTATGTTAATGACTTGGATTGTGGAATAAATGGCTTTTGACGAAGTTTACAAATGATTAAAAAAAAGGTGAAGGAGCAGGTTGTGAGGAGGAAGGAAAATGGACAAAGAAGTGGCCAAATGAAATACAATATTGGAAAGTGTCCAGACATGCAATTGGGTGGAAGGAATAAAAGGGCAGATTATTATTTGGATGGGGATAAAATTCACAACTTGGAGGTACAAAGGGATTTGGGAGTCCTTGTGCTTGATGGCCTAAAGGTTAACCTTCAGGTTGAGCTGATGGCAAAGAAGGTGAATGCAGTGCTGGCATTCATATCTCGAGGCAAAGGTCATAGATGCAGGGATGTAATGTTGAGGCTTTAGAAGGTGCTGGTGAGGTCACATTTGGAGTATGGGGTACAGTTTTGGTCTCCTTATTGAAGAAAGGATGTGCTGGCCTTGGAGAAGGTTCAGAGAAAATTCACAAGAATAATTCCTGAAATGAAGGGATTAGCACACGAGGAATATTTGACAGCTCTTGGACTGGACTCCTTTGAGTTCAGAAGAACGAGGGACCTCATAAGATCATTTTGAACGTTGAAAGGCCTGGGTAGAGTAGATGTGCCAAAGTTGTTTTCCATGCTAAGGGAATCTTAGACAAGAGGGCATAACTTCAGGATTGAAGGGTGCCCATTTAAAACAGAGATGTTGAGGAATTATTTTAACCAGAGAGTGGTGAAGCTCTGGAATTTGCTATCTCGGGCAGCTATGGAGACCAGGTCGTTGGGTTTATTTAAGGCAGAGATTAATAGGTATCTGAATAGCCAGGGTATCAAAGGTTATGGGGAGAAGACAGGGGAGTGCGGCTGAGTGGGAGAATGGAGCAGCTCATGGTGGAATGGAGGAGCAGACTCAATGGGCCCACTTTTTCTCTTTTATCATTGTCTTTAAGCTGTTTTACTGGGCCACAGATTCTTAACTTCTATCTTAATGGCATCTTGTCTTACCTAGAACAGCGGTTTCCTTTTAAATTACTGGAAATCCCCTGCAATACAGGGCAGTTGGCAAACAAAATTCTGATAGCCCTTGCAATAGAAAAATGAGGGGAGATTTGATTGAGGTATAAAAAATTATGAGAGGTGTAAATAGAGTAAACGCAAGCAGACTTTTCCCACTGATGTTGGATGAGGCAAGACCAAGAGGATGTGGGTTCAGGGTAAGATGTTGAGGGGGGATCTTAAGGGGAATTTCTTTACTCAGAGAGTTGTGAGAGTGTGGAATGAGCTGAATTGATAAATGCAGACTTGATTTTTACATTTAAGAAAAAATTGGATAGGTACGTGGATGGGAGGGGAATGGAGAGAATAAAAAGAAATAAAATATGGAAGTCTGCAGACACCGTGGTTGAAGTAAAAACACAACGCTGGAGAAACTCAGCAGGTCAAACAGTGTCCTTAATGTAGCAAAGGTAAAGATACAGAACTGAAATTTTGGGCTTGAGCCCTTCATAAAGTATAGAAAAATGTCACCAGCGTCCAAACAGAAACGTAAGGAGGGGAGGAAGTATAGAGGGATATGGTCCTGGTGCAGGTCAATGGAAATAAGAATTTGGCACCAATGAGATGGGCCAAAGGGCCTGTTTCTATGTTGCAGTGTTCTATGCTTTACAATGTTTTACCGTTGTCAACTGTATACCTACTCCAATGTACAAATTTATAGCAGAGCAAGACCATTTTGCCATTCTGAGTGTATGTGTGACAAGATTAATCCTACTCTCCAGTCTTGGAATGTTTCTCTGCAGGCTTCTGTTCCTCCTGATACTCTTCAGTGATGACGAGGCTTTCTGCCCTCATGCTTTGGGGAAGCTTCTATTAAAACTACTTTGCTCAGTTTCTGCTTATAATGCATTGACGAGTCAATGTCCCCTTCACCCAACCCCTTCCTCTTAGAACTAATGTATTCTTTCTGTCTTTCAGGCCAGACTGAACTGCAAGCACTGCGGAAAGCCAGTCATCGATGTGCGGGTGGGAATGCAGTATTTCTCCGAGTACAGCAACGTTCAACAATGTCCACACTGTGGCAACCTAGACTACCACTTTGTAAAACCCTTTTCCTCCTTCAAAGTGTTGGAAGCTTATTGACAAATGCTTTCTCTTTTTTTCCTTTCTAGAGTAATTATTACGTAGAGGTGAAGTACCTTGTTTCTGTTTCAGTTGCTTGTGTGGAAGTCTTTACCTAGTGCCAGTCATTGGACATGGGCTTGGGAGGGTTTGAGAAGAGCAGAAGATGCAGGAGCAGAAGTAGGCTATTCGGCCCATCGGGTCTACTCCGCCATTTCATCATGAACTGATCCATTCTCCCACTCAGCCCCACACCTCTGCCTTCTCCCCATAACCCTGACTTCAGGTATCTATCTGCCTTAAATACACCCAACGACCTTGTCTGCCCGTGGGAGCAAATTCCAGAGGTTTAACACTCTAGCTGAAGGAATTCCTTCACATTTCTGTTTAAAATGGGCGTCATTTAGTTCTGAAGTTGTGCCCGCTTGTCCTTCACTCTCCCACCATGGGAAACAACTTGGCCACATCTACTCTTTCCAGGCTTTTCAACATTTGAAGTATTTCTGAGAAGCTGGCGCGGGGTTAGTGTAGCGGTTAGCACAATGTTGTTACAGCACCAGCGATCGGGACTGGGGTTCAAATCCCATGCTGTCTGTAAGGAGTTTGTACATTCTCCCTATATTTACATCGGTTTACCCCAGGGATTCTGGTTTCCTCCCACCACTCAAAACATACTGGGGGGGGTTGTAGGTCAATTGGGTATAATTGAGCAGCACTGGCTTGTGGGCCAAAAGGGCCTGTTATTGTGCTGTATGTATGTCTAAAATTGTCCCCCCTCATTCTTCTTAACTCCAAGGAATACAGTCCAAGTTCCTCAGATGCAAATCCCTTCATTCCAAGAATCATTCTTGTGAAGGTTTTCTGAATCATCTTCAATGCCGGAACATCTTTTCTTAAATAAGGAGCCCAGAACTGTACCCTGAAAGGTCAGTTGAGGTGGGCAAGTAGCCTATTCTGAGTGATAAAAGATTTGCATACAAGCAACCAGTTTGATCAGTTCTGTTGCTTTAGGACTGCACCCTCCAAGATTCTGTTGCCACCTTAAAGAATCAGAAAGGATGTTTTTGTTGCTAATCGGTGCTTGATGGTCAAATGTAACTGTACTCCAGGCCTGGGCAGATGCTCCCTTTCCCTTGAAAATCTTGTCTGCTGCAACAAGGTTTATTCAAGAGTCTGGGTGGTTTAATAAATTTTTCCTCCTCTTCAAGGTTTAAAGGAGGAAGAACTCTTGCTCAAGTATGAAGGAGAGGGGATTGGGAGATGGGGCCATGGATCACACCCCTGTTTCAGACTCTTGTCCCCCAGCTTGCTTTAGTCACTGCACTGCATGCATTGCTGCCATGATGTGAATTTTCCCCTTGCCATTATCCCAGGACCTACATCTCCACTGATTTGTGTTTCCTCTATGCCCCACTCTTTTATTAACGGTGTCCTCTATGCCCCACTCTTTTATTAACGGTGTCCTTGCCTGGAGAATTAGTCCAGGAGCACTGGCCGTCTCTCCTGGCATCAGCTCCAAAGGATATGGTGAGAGGATGACAGGTTTTGCCTGTCAGGGGTATGCTCAGGACGTGGTTGTCAGGGGTGCTCCGTGCACTGTTCAGCTGGTTAGTGAGGGATGGAGCAGAATTCCAATACCCAGGGATGTTGAGGTTAGTGAACGTGCCACACCAACTGGACGGAATTCGCCTGCTGTGAATGAAGATCTTGATTTCCATCCACATAGCATTTGTGCTCTAAGAATGTCAAAATGCAGGTCCTATTTGGATGGTTGAAAGCCTTAAAGGTGTGGCTTTTGTAAATGTTAGTTGTGGGCTAGATATTGAATGGCCATTGACGACTTCTGCTCTACTTTGGACATAATGCCATAGGACAAAACCTTCAACATTACAGAATCCGCCATTGGTATTGGGCAGAAGATTTGACCAAGAAATTGTGTCCTTTTTGTTTCATTAGGACTTGAACCCGTCAACCATTGAGTCATGAGCAGAGATGCTTCCTCTGGGCTACACCTGCTAATTGATCACTTTTATTTTAACCTTAGACACACAGTAGGGTAACAGGCCCTTCTGGCCCATGAGCCCGTGCCACATAATTACACCCAATTGACCTACAACCACTGGTATGTTTTGAAGGGTGGGAGGAAACCAGAGCACCCAGAGGAATCCCACACAGATGTGGGGAGAACGTACAAGCTCCTTACAGACGGCGCCGGATTCGAACCCCGTCACTGGCACTGTGACAACATTGCGTTAATTGCTCCACTAACCATGCTGCCCTTATAGAATATTATTCTGAGATTGTGTCTCAGCTCAAGTAACCCTGAGGTTCCAGCTGCCTGTCACATTAATTCTCCATCTCACTATTATGTTAGCATAGGGGCTCAGCCCAACACTATTACAGGTTCAAATCCGGCGCTGCGTATAAGGAGTTTGCATGTTCTCTCTGTGTCTGCATGGATTTTCCCCGGGTGCTCCAGTTTCCTCCTACCCTCTAAAACATAAAGAGTTTTGGGTTAATTTGGGTTTAATTGGGCAGCATGGGTTTAAATGGCCAGAATCGGCTTATACCATGCTGTAAATAAAATGTAAAATTTAACCCCACTGATTTTGGCCTCAAGGCTCAAGGGCCAGTATCTGATTTTCCAGCTTGGTTCAGTGCAATCTTTGGAGGTTGGCGCTGAATTCAGATCATCAACTCTTTTCACATTTATAGCTATTGTATTTTTTCCCTTTCTCCTCTGTCATCATTCCTTGTTTTTTTTCCTTCCATTCCCTTCTCCCCTTTCTCTCCCCTCGGTTTTACATTCATCATTTCTCCCAATGTACTGTTATTGTTCCCTTTCAATTGACACCATCAGCATTTTTGTCAGTCAACCCAGACTGGGCTCCAATCTGTCACACCTCTCTGTCTTTTCTCTGCAATTAATTTCGAGTGTCGAACATTACAGCTCCACGACAATCTAATCCTTCCCACCCTCCCTAACCCTCCCACCCATAACCATCTATTTTTCTTATATTGCTGATCTTCTTTGGCTTGGCCAAAGAAGATTTATGGAGGGGTATGTCCACGTCTGCTGCTGGCTCGTTGGTGACTGACAAGTCCGATGCGGGACAGGCAGGCATGGTTGCAGCGGTTGTAAGGGAAAATTGGTGGGTTGGGTGTTGGGTTTTTCCTCCTTTGCCTTTTGTCAGTGAGGTGGGCTCTGCAGTCTTCTTCAAAGGAGGTTGCTGCCCGCCGAACTGTGAGGCGCCAAGATGCACGGTTGGAGGCGAGATCAGCCCACTGGCAGTGGTCAATGGGGCAGGCACCAAGAGATTTCTTTAAGCAGTCCTTGTACCTCTTCTTTGGTGCACCTCTGTCTCGGTGGCCTGTGGAGAGCTCGCCATAGAACACGATCTTGGGAAGGCGATGATCCTCCATTCTGGACATGTGACCCACCCAGCGCAGTTGGGTCTTCAGCAGTATGGATTCGATGCTTGCGGACTCTGCCAGCTTGAGTACTTCGATGTTGGTGATGAAGTCATTCCAATGAATGTGGAGGATGGAGCAGAGACAGCGCTGATGGAAGCGTTCTAGGAGCCGTAGGTGATGCCGGTAGAGGACCCATGATTCGGAGCCGAACAGGAGCGTGGGTATGACAACGGCTCTGTACACGCTGATCTTTGTGTGTTTCTTCAGGTGGTTGTTTTTCCAGACTCTTTTGTTTAGTCTTCCAAAGGCGCTATTTGCCTTGGCGAGTCTGTTGTCTATCTTTTTGTCGATCCTTGAATCAGATGAAATGGTGCAGCCAAGGTAGGTAAACTGGTTGACCGTTTTGAGTTCTGTGTGTCCGATGGAGATGCTGATCTAAGACCCTTTAAATGTCCCTATTGTACCACCCTCCATCACCACCCCACCAATGCATTCATGCACCCACCACTCCCCTGTGTGAAAAAAAAAAGGGTCTCTGACATTTCCCCTAAACTTTCCTCTTCTCACTTTAAACAGTTGTCCTCTGGTTGTCACTCTGGTAAAAAGATGCTGAATGTCTGCCCTATCTATGCCCAATCTATTTGATCCAATTTTTCCTCGTTACAATGAAAGGTCATTTGCGAAATATTGACTCTGTTTCTCTTTTCACAGATGCTACTTCACCTGTTCATTATTTCATGCATTTTCTGCTTTTGATTTTTGTTCAATTCTGCTTTACATCCATGGGTAAAACATAGGAGCTGAAATAGGCCATTCAGCCCATCAAGTTTGCCCCACCATTTAATCATGAACTGATCCATTTTTTCACTCAGCCTCACTGCCCGGCCTCCCTGTAATCTTTAAAGCCCTGGCTAATCAAGAGTCTTAAATATACCCAAAGACTTGGCCTCCACAACCAAGTGTGGGAACAAATTACACAGATTCACCATCCCCAGCTAAAGTAATTTCTCTGCATCTCTGTTCAAAGTGGACACCCTTCAATTGTGGAGTTCTCCCCTCTTTTCCAGGTCTCTCCCTCCATGAGAAGCAACCTTTCTACATGTACACTGAGCATGCCTTTCAACATTGAAAATGTTTCAATGAGATCACCTGTTCTTTTACTAAATTGCAAATCAAGTCCTTACATTGTAATGGAGGAAAAATGGATCAAATAGATGGAGTGTAGATTAGGTGGACATCCGGCACCTTTTTCCCAGAGCACCATGAACCGTCAAAAGTTCCTTCTATGATAGCCCTTTCATTCCTGGAATCACACTTTTATTTCTCTTTTTTTTCTTGGGGGCTAGGGTTTCTGTTTTCCTAGAATCATACTCATGAATCTCTTAACCCTCTCTTATATCAGCACAAGTGTACATGTCTGTTCATACCAAGACGCTCCAGAACATCTTGAATTAGGCATTCAAAGTGGTCCTTCCATTTTGGATTTGAGGAGCTCAAAACATGCATCCCTGCTGCCCAATGCCCCATTTTATTACTCAGACATGCAACGTAGAGTCATAGGGTTATACAGTAAGGAAACAAGATGTTTGGCCCAACTCATCCTTGCTCGTCAAGATGCCTTCCTGAGATAGTCTCATTTGCCCATGATTGGCCCATATCTTTCTAAACATTTCCTATCTGGTTCTTACACAAATGTCTTTTAAATGTTGTACAGTTAGCGTAGCAGATAGCGCAATGCCTTTACAGCTCCAGTGATCGGGACCGGACTGGGGTGCAAATCCTGTGCTGTCTATAAGGAGTTTGTACATTCTCCCTGTGTCTGCATGGGTTTTCTCCAAAGGCTTTAGTTTCTGGGAGTGTAGGTTAATGGGTATAAATTGGGCGGTACGGACTCGTGGGCTGAAATGGCCTGTTACCGTGCTGTATGTCTAAAATTTATACCCTCCTCCATCACTTCCTGCGACAGCCCATTCCATATACCTACTGCCCTTTGTGTGTGGAAAAACTGCATCTCAACGACTGGTGCCGCATATTGCACTACTAACCCCAGTATCAACTAATGCATCTATTCCCCCAGAAGGAGCATCATGTTGAAGTTTGAATGTAAATTGGTGAGATGAGAGGACTAAGCTTTGGATTACTGCTGCAAAACAGTATGACACAGTTAGTGTAGTGGTTAGCGCAATGCAGTCACTGTGCCAGCGTCCGGGGTTCACTGCCTGTAAGGAATTTGTACTTTCTCCCCATGTCTGCGTGGGTTTCCTCCCACTGGTCAAAAATGTACCAAGTGTGTGTAGATCAATTGGATGTAATTGGACGGCACGGGCTTATGGACTGAATGGGCTTGTTACCATTGCTGTATGTATTCTAAAACGTGCTGATCTTACTCTGGTGAGAATGCAGAGATTAACGGCTACAGCATAAACTATATGATGTAGGAGTTGAAGTAGGCTATTCTGCCTGTCGAGTTCACTCTGCCATTCTATCATGAGCTGATCCATTCTCCCACTCAGTCCCACTCCTCTGTCTTCTCTCCATAACCTTTGATACCCTGACTATCCAGATACCTATTAATCTCTTCAAACGACTTGGCCTTCACAGCTACCTGTAGCAGCAAATCCCAGAGGTTCACCAATCTGGCTAAAGAAATTCCTCCACATCTCCGTTTTATATGGGTGCCCTTCGATCCTGAAGTTGTGCCCTCTTGTCCTATTGTTCTCCACCAAGGGAAACAACTTTGCCATGTCTACTCTGTCCAGGCCTTTCAACATTCAAAATGGTCCCCCCTCATAGCAGGATCTCTGGTTGTTTGGGGCTGGAATTATCCTATTTGTAACGGGGATGTTTGAGAGCAGATTTAATAAAGATACTGAAAACTCTCGGAGGATATTCGATTAGACAAAAGCTGTTTCCAAACACAGGTTACAATGGGGGATAGAGTTAAGAAAATCAGATCAGGAAATGAGCTGCAGAATTGTTCTAGCACAGCTGAAGGCCATTTGGGACATTGCATTTTCTAAAAATAATCCACCGATGCTATTCTGTGACTCCCCGTCCCGTTCCCTTGCTGACATATTTGCCCATGGTGTCATGGATTGCCAGATAGAGATCACCCACATTTTGGAGGAACAACACCTCATATTCTATCTCAGCATCCTTCAAGCAGGTGGCAACTTCTCTAGTTTCCATTAGCACCTCTCCCCCCCAACTATCCCAATGCCTGCTTTCCTCTAGTTCTGTCACTCTCTTCCCTTTTCCCTCTGTCTCCTTTCCCTCCAGCTCTGCATTCACAGAGCCAATACCTTCTTCCCCCAATCAGCTCTCACCTTTGCTCTCTCCTGGCCTCCTATCATATCCAGTTAACACCTTATGTCTGTTGGTCTATACTCCTCCCCCTGCCCTTTCTTCTCCCCAGCCTTTTAATTCAGGCACTTGCCTGCTTTTTACTCACACCTTGAAGAAGGGTGAGACGTGACACGCAAGTTACCTGCTATGGATCCTGTGAGATCTGCTGAGATGCTCCAGCATTTCTGTGTTTATACAACAATCTCAGCATCCCCAGATTTTTGTGTTTCAATCCTAACTGTTCCTCTGGCCTTCGTAGGTATGTGCCAATTTCATTGAGGGAAAAACATGCTTGAATGTTCTTGTTCTGCCATTGTGTTCAGACCATGAATACAGGAGCAGAAATAAACCATTCAGCCCATTGAGTCTGTCCAGCCATTTAATTAAGAGCTGATCCCTTTCCCCACTCAGCCCACTGCCCGGCCTTCTCCCCATAATGTTTGATGCCGTGGCTAATCAAGAACCTATCAATATACCCAATGACCATTCCTCCACAATTGCCTGTGGCAACAAATTCCACAGATTTAAAACTCTCTAGCTAAAGAAATTCCTCCACATTTCTGTTCTAAGCGGACATCCTTCAATTCTGAAATGTGCCCTCTTGTCCTACACTCTCCGTCCATGGGAATCAACCGTTCGACATCTACGCTGTCCACACCCTTTCAGCATCCAAAATATTTCAATGGGGTCCCCTTCATTCTCCTAAATTCCAGCGAGCACAGGGTAAGATCCATCAAAAACTCTTCATATAATAACCCTTTTGTTCTTGGAATCATCCTTGTTAACCTCATCTGGGCCCTATCCACCATCAACACATCCTTTCTTAAATTAGGAACCACTGTTCCTCCTGTCTAGCCTTGACTCTTTGCCAGTCTTCCTGAACCCAGGGACCCTGGAGTGTGACCCTTGGGCCATTTCTCTTTATTTACTCTCCATTAGACTCTTGATGATCTCCAACTCTTCAATGGAATCTCCACTCATCTTTTAATCAAATAACTTACAGCTTCACTGATCTTTGTGTATAACCTGAGCCCCATTATCTTTTGATCATCCCACCTGGATCTTGTCCGCGCTCTCTCCACTTTCACAGTTGGGTGGCATGGTCAACACAATGCTGTTATACAGCTAGTGACCGGGGTTCGAATCTGGCGCTGTCTGTACTTTCTCTCCGTGTCCGCGTGGGTTTCTTCCAGTTTCCTCCAACCCTTCTAAAACGTACTGGGATGTAGGTTTTAATGGGGTGTAAATTGAGCGGCATGGACTCATAGGGCCGAATTGGCCTGTTACAGTGCTGTATACCTGAATTTAATTTTTTTGTTAATTGTGAATTCCCAATCAGTTGGAAGAACTCAATTTGTTTAAAAGCAACATTTCTGCAGAAAAGTGGTGGATAAGAAGGAAGGTCGGGATGAATTGTTCATTTCAAGAGGTTACACAAGAATAGTGGGCCAATGGCCTCCTGTAGCTTACGTACTCCTGGTGGTGAGCTTTTGCTCTGCAGACAGACCAATATGGAGGCATCCTTCTGTGGGCCAGTCAGATCTTTGTGTTGCCAACTTTGATCTCGAGCTTGAGGGAGGGGAAAATCCTTGGAATATAGTGCACATCTCGCTGTGGACTAATTTGTGGGCTGCTTTGTATTGTTAAAGGATTGTACAGCAGAAAAGTGGTATTCCCTTGAGGAGAATGAGCCAGTATCCTACTCCCTGTATTTTTCATCCACTCCCTTCTCCCTGTCTATCTCAAGCCATTGGTGCAAACCCCCCCCCCCCCCCCCCCGCAACTGTCGTTGGAAAGCCATTCCTTCCTCCTCTGACGATGCTCACCAAAATGATTGCATCAGGACCTCAGGACAAGCTCACTCCAGGGATATTCCCCAAACTACTCGATCAACTCAGTAATGACTGCAGGCACTGCTTTTGTGTGGTCGATGTGGAATGAAAACAATGGGAGAGGTTTGCTTCAGTGTGGAGACCGTATAACCGTTCACGGTGTGGAAACAGGCCATGTCGGCCCTTCGAGTGCACACTGGTTCACTTGAACAACTCCACTAGCACAACCCTCCCGCTCTCATAATGAGCATATATCACTTCCTCACTGAGGTCTCTGCCCCACTGGAGTATTAGTTCCGCTCAGGGATGTCTGGAGCAAGAGTGCTAAAAGGATCCTTCATGATGGCCATGGATTGAAATCTTCTCCCCTCCAAATGGAGTTCCCCCTGGCCTCCCCTCCCCATGTATTATTGATGATGTTTATTGATGGTTTTGCAATGCTTATTTCAGTCCAGAATGTATCAGAATATAAATTGTTTATTTGAAAAATAAAGTATTATTTTTGCATTAGGGAAAGTTTGAAACAGACAGAGAGAGAGAGAGAGTGTGAGTGTGTTAAGCTTGTGTGTGCATGGGAAGGATCAGCACATGGTTGGACAAGTGGGCGTTTGTAACTCTGCGGTGTAACCCTGAGGAATACAGCTGGCGGATGTGAGCCAAGAGCAGGCCACACGTACTTTTACTGAGATGTGTTATCCCTCCACTTGTGCAAAGTGAATGGTAATAGAGGGCTTGAGGATATTGTGTTGTAAAGCTTATTGTTCAGGTGGTAAAAGCCACAATTTTAGTTAAAGCACATTTTTACTTGCAATAAATTATGGTTTAAAATACTTGGAATCTGTGTGTTCTTCGTGCAATTACCCAAGATATACGTATATACTCATGTTACCCTCGATACTGTGAAATAGTCATCCCCCAATTTTTGCCCAAAATTTGTGTGTTTTCATATAACCTGTGTAAAAGTTAACCCCACTTTTTTTGGCCCCGACTGCCCGCCCATCCGAGCTCCAGGTGCCCCAACTGCAGATCCTCGCCTTGGCTGCCTGCCCACCCGAGCTCCCGACACCCCAGCTGCCTGCCCATCTGAGATCCTGAGGTTCTGACCAGCCGTCCATCTGAGCTCCTGATGCCCCAAACACAGATTCTTGCCCCGGCCACCCAAGTTCCTGATGCTGCAATCGTGGACTTACCACTCAATCCCAGCTATAACCAGCATTTTGGGCCTGAACCTTTCAAGAATGCCTTGAAGAAGGGGTCAGGCCTGAAACATTGGTTATATGTCTTTACCTTCTTCATGCTGCAAGACCTGCTGAGTTCCTCCAGCAGTTTTGTGTTTTTACTACAGTCAGAAAATCGGCAGATTTTCTTGTTTCACTGTTCCTTTTCTTTCTTTCTTTTCTTTCGCTTGGTTTCGTGGATGAAGATTTATGGAGGGCTATGTCCATGTCTGCTGCAGGCTCATTGGTGAGTGACAAGTCCGATGCAGGACAGGCAGGCACAGTTGCAAAGGAAAATTGGTGGGTTAGGGTTGGGTGTTGGGTTTTTCCTCCTTTGTCTTTTGTCAGTGAGATGGGCTCTGCAGTCTTCTTCAAAGGAGGTTGCTGCCCGCCAAACTGTGAGGCGCCAAGATGCACAGTTGGAGGCGAGATCAGCCCACTGGCGGTGGTCAATGTGGCAGGCACCAAGAGATTTCTTTAGGCAGTCCTTGTACCTCTTCTTTGGTGCACCTCTGTCTCAGTGGCCAGTGGAGAGCTTGCCATAGAACACGATCTTGGGAAGGCGATGGTCCTCCAATCTGGAGACGTGACCCACCCAGCGCAGTTGGGTCTTCAGCAGCATGGATTCGATGCTTGCGGACTCTGCCAGCTCGAGTACTTCGATGTTGGTGATGAAGTCATTCCAATGAATGTTGAGGATGGAGTGGAGACAGCGCTGATGGATGCATTCTAGGAGCTGTAGGTGATGCCGGTAGAGGACCCATGATTCAGAGCTGAACAGGAGCGTGGGTATGATAACAGCTCTGTACACGCTGATCTTTGTGTGTTTTTTCACGTGCTTGTTTTTCCAGACTCTTTTGTGTAGTCTTCCTTGGCGAGTCTGTTGTCTATCTCTGTCGATCCTTGAATCAGATGAAATGGTGCAGCCAAGGTAGGTAAACTGGTTGACCGTTTTGAGTTCTGTGTGCCCGATGGAGATGTGGGGGGGCTGGCTGATGGAGGACCTCAGTTTTCTTCAGGCTGACTTCCAGGCCAAACATTTTGGCAGTTTCCGCAAAACAGGACATCATGCGCTGGAGAGCTGGCTCTGAATGGGCAACTAAAGCGGCATCGTCTGCAAAGAGTAGTTCACGGACAAGTTGCTCTTGTGTCTTGGTGTGAGCTTGCAGGCGCCTCAGATTGAAGAGACTGCCATCCGTGCGGTACCGGATGTAAACAGCGTCTTCATTGTTGAGGTCTTTCATGGCTTGGTTCAGCATCATGCTGAAGAAGATTGAAAAGAGGGTTGGTGCGAGGACGCAGCCTTGCTTCATGCCGTTGTCAATGGAGAAGGGTTCGGAGAGCTCATTGCTGTATCTGACCTGACCTTGTTGGTATTCATGCAGTTGGATAACCATGTTGAGGAACTTGGGGGCCATCTGATGTGCTCTAGTATTTGCCAAAGGCGTGATTCCTCTGTAGTTTGAGCAGTCTGATTTCTCGCCTTTGTTTTTGTACAGGGTGATGATGATGGCATCACGAAGGTCCTGAGGCAGCTTTCCTTGGTCCCAGCAGAGCATGAAAAACTCATGCAGTTTGGTATGCAGAGCTTTGCCGCCAGCCTTCCAGACCTCGGGGGATTCCATCCATACCTGCTTCTTTGCCACTTTTCAGTTGTTCAATTGCCTAATATGTCTCTTCCCGGGTAAGAACCTCATCCAGCTCTAGACTTAAGGGTTGTTGAGGGAGGTGGAGCAGGGCAGATTCTTGGACTGAGCGGTTGGCACTGAAAAGGGATTGGAAGTGTTCTGACCATCGATTGAGGATGGAGATCTTGTCGCTGAGGAAGACTTCGCCGTCTGAGCTGCGCAGAGGGCTTTGGACTTGGTGTGAGGGGTCGTTATGTCACATAAAAACCCCTGATGAAGTGAAGTAAAAGTGTGTTTAGGTATTAATAGCTTGGCGCTTGGCAGTGAGGACATCTAAGTCCTGTTGCTGCCGCCGCCGGAGACCCGAGGTCCTGCTGCCGCCCAGGGGGTCCGAGGTCCTGTTGCTGCCGCCGTCGGAGGCCCGAGGACCCGCTGCCGCCCGGGGGGGGGGGGGGGGGGGCCGAGGTCCTGCCTGAGTCCGCCTGAGGTAACGGCCGCATCGCGGGGAGATACAGTCAGCTGAGACCAGGCCTGCCCGCACCGGTGCCCGGGCACCGAACACAGGCCGCCATCGCCAGGCAAACCCCGGCAGCCCGCACAGCCCGACCTTTGGCAGCCGAGCCCCGGGAATGAGAACTGGTTAGTGTATTTCAGAGTTTAATATACACCTTAATAACCAATAGTCTAAACACTAACAACTGTGAACTCCATTGCAGAGTTCTCTCCAGTCTTAAAAAATTTTCTACTAGATCTTTTCTTTCTGATCCTCAACCAATGCTGCATCCCCTTTACTTGGCCGCGGCAGGAGTAAATGCACGCAGGCCGATTCCAGGGTGCACCACTCCATAACTGGGGACAGCGGTCGTAGATCTCCAGATATGGTTCGACCTAAAAGGGGAGGCAGGCCTCTTCAGCCCGGTTAAGCAACCTGCATAGGAGAAGGTCACTCCGATATAAAACCTATGACCCAAGGACCTCGCTGCCACGTCCCAGCTTGCTTGGCCACGGCACACGAACCATGGGTGTAAAGGGTGGGGCCAGTACTGCGCACACTGCACTCCACCTAAAAGCTCCTTTGCGCAGGCCCGAGGACAGGTCCACTTCGTCCCCCTCAAAAGATGCACACAAACTCAAGCTAGCATGTTGGAACATCAGAACCATGCTGGACAAGTCTGACAGCCACCGACCTGAACGACGGTCTGCCCTCATCGCCCATGAACTCCTCAGACTCGACATCGACATAGCCGCTCTCAGCGAAGTCCACCTTGCAGATGTAGGCAGCCTCCAAGAACACGGCGCGGCCTACACACTCTACTGGTTGGCAAGCCTCAGGCTGAACAACGCCTATCTGGTGTTAGCTTCATGGTCAAGAACTCCATTGCCTCCAAACTCGAAAACCTCCCGACAGGCCACTCTGACCGGATCATGTCCATGCGACTCCCCCTTCAAAACAAGCGACGCATCATCCTCATCAGTGTCTGCTCCACCCTTCAAGTGAAAACAGCAGAAAAGGACAAGTTCTACACTGATCTGCGCAACCTCATCCAACGCACCCCTACAGCCAACAAGGTTGTCATACTTCAACCCTCGCATTGGCAAAGACTCAGAAACCTGGCCAGGAATCCTTGGCAAGCATGGTGTAGGCAAGTGCAATGACAACGGGCGCCTCCTGTTGGAACTCTGCGCAGAACAGCGACTTGTCATTACTAACACCCTTTTCCAGCAGAGAAATAGCCTGAAGACTACCTGGATGCATCCCCGATCCAAACACTTGCACCTCCTGGACTACATTCTGGTGCGAGGAAGAGACAAACGAGATGTGCTCCCCACCAGGGTCATGCCCAGCGCGGAATGCCACACTGACCACCAGCTTGTTCGCTGCAAGCTCAACCTTCACTTCAAGCCAAAGTTCAAGAACAGTGGAGCCCCCAGAAAGAGGTTCAATGTTGGAAACTTGCAGTCAGACGAAGTGAGAGGAAACTTCCAGGCAAACCTCCAAGCAAAGCTCGAGGATGCAAACTGTCTCACGGACACGTCTCCTGAAACCCTCTGGGATCAGCTGAAAACGGCCATACTGCAATCCACTGAAGAGGTACTGGGCTTCTCCTCCAGGAAAAACAAGGACTGGTTCGACGAAAACAACCAGGAAATCCAGGAGCTGCTGGCAAAGAAGCGATCTACTCACCAGGCTCACCTTGCAAAGCCGTCCTGGCCAGAGAAGAATCGAGCCTTCCGTCTCGCATGCAGCCACCTTCAACGCAAACTCCGGGAGATCCAAAATGAGTGGCGGACTAGCCTCGCCAAGCGAACCCAGCTTCACTGTTCCAAATGGAGGTTTACTACACAAAAGGGCTGGAGAAACTCACTAGGTCCCACAGTTCCTCCAACATATTTGTGTCTGCAATCACAGTGTCTGCAGACTTTTTTGTTTCACTTAATTTTGGGTTTGTAAATTTGCAGAGTGTGTCATTTAATTGATAATATACAGTAAATCCCCTAGTTTCCAGAATTAAAGCCACCAGCAAAAAAATCAAAAATGCATTTTAACAGTGATAATCCCATTTTACTAAAACTGGAGCTCGTAAGAGACATCCTTCTAAAATGTAGGTACCCAGAACTGAATACAAATCCAAGTATGGTCGCATCAATGTCAATGATCGGGATCGAATCCTGCAAGGTCTATAAGAAGTTTGTACGTTCTCCCTGCGTCTGTGTGGATTCGGTTTCTTCCCACCCTCCAAAACATAGAGGGTTGTAGGTTTATTGGGTGTAATTTGGCGGCACGGATCTAAATGGCCGGAATCAGTTTCTACTGTGCTGTAAATAAAATTTAAAACCTTTAAATTTAACGTGGACTTTCAAAGACCTCTGGACCATTCTCAAGAAGTGTTTCTTCTGAATGAAACGATGTCACCTGAACAGATGATCTGCTCACCTCACATTAATGTGATTATAAACAGGTGGGGAATTTCTGAAAGAGGGACACTGCACCCACTGGCTGTACCTGAAATGGATAAAGGCTCTATATAGAGATAGAGGTACACCCCATACTTCAGAGGCAATGAAGAGAAGAAATTGCTGAGAGAGCCCCTACCTTCCAAACATCTGTAGATGTGGGGGGTTAATGCTTGAGAAGCTATGGCTATAGCACAGAAACAGTTCTTTTAGCCCAACATGTCCAAGTTGTCTTCCCCAGCTAGTCCCACTTGCCTGCATTTGGCCCATATCCACAAGATTCACACCACCAGGTTCAGGAACAGCTGCTCCCCCTCCACCATCAGACTCCTCAATGACAAACTCAATCAGGAACTCATTTAAGGACTCTGACTTGTGCACTTTATTGATTTTCCCCTCTCTCTGTATTGCACAGTCAGTTTGTTTACATTAATTATCTGATTAAATTTCCTTGTTTACATGTTTACCCTGTGTACAGTTTATTTTTGCCATACCAATTAGTGGTAATTCTCCCACGCTCGCAGGAGAAAAGAATCTCAGGGTTGTATGTGATGTGATGTATGTTCTCTGACAATAAATCTGAATCTGATCTCTCTAAACCAGCCCTTCTCAGCAGGAGCCCTACAGACCCCTCAGGGGCCACAGCTCATTTAAGTAAAAGTCTTGTTTTCTTTTCACTTCGCGTAACAATTCTTTTTTACGTAGTCTGTATGGAAGAAACCGAAACTTGACTGCTTCACAGGGAAGGGAGCCCATAAACTTTGCGCAGAAGAAACAGCTGAAAAAAAAGTTGATAATGGCTGCGAACCTTTACTATCCATGGACCTGTCTAAATGTTACTTAAATCTTTCCATTGTACCTGCCTGGTTGAATGTTAAATAATGTTGAGAGGGAATGCAGGAAGGAGGTTGAGAGCCTTGTGGCATGGTGCCAAGGCAAAAACATTTCTTGCAATGTCTATGAGATAAGGTTTCAGATTTATTGTCAGAGTACATATGGGGCATCACATACAACCCTGAGATTCTTTTTCTCCGGGCCAGGCAGAATTACCACTTATTGGTGGTGCAAAAAAACTTCACAGCGTGTACATGTTGTGGTGATATGACCACCAGCCTACTGCAGGGGGCGATCTCTGTACCTGCAGGAAGACCATCCAAGGGGCTGACTCCACCTGGCTGGCTGTCAATTAGCCGACCGGAATATAAACCTGATCCAGCCCCCTCCTGAGCCACCAAGGCATAAACTGGTGTTCAGACTTTTACTGGAATAAAGCCTGTCTTTTGAGTTTGTGCTTGCTTGCTACCTCAGTGCACCACACATGTAAACAAATAAAGAACTGTAAACCGATAACAGATGTAAACAAACCAACTGCAATGCAGAGAACACAAAGAAAATCAATAAAGTGCACAAGAGTACTTAAATGAGTTTCTGACTGAGGTTGTCGTTGAGTCTGATGGTGGAGGGGTAGCAGCTGTTCCCGAACCTGGTGGCATGACTCTTATGGAACCTATACCTCTTTCTTGATGGCAGCAACGAGAATGGAGCAGGAGCTGGGTTGTGTAGATCCTTGATGATTGCTGCTGTTCTCTGATGGCAGCATTTCTTGCAGATGTTCTCAAAAGTGGGAAGAGTTTTGCCTGTGATGTCCTGGGCTGTGTCCATGAGCTTTTGCAGGGCTTTACACTCAGGGGTATTGATGTCCCCATACAAAACCGTGATGTAGCCGGTTATTACACTTTTTACCACACATTTGTAGAAATTTGCCAGTGTTTCTGGTGTCATGCCAAACCCCCGCAAACTCCTGAGGAAGTAGAGGCACTGACATGCTTCCTTCACAAAGCCATTGGTGTGTTGGGTCCAGGAAAGATCTTCTGAGATAGTGACTCCCAAGAACTTAAATTTGCTCACCCTCTCCACCCCTGATCCCCCAATGATCACTGGATTGTACACCTTTGCCTTCCCCTTCATGAAGTCAACAATCGGCTCCTTAGTTTTTGAGTGCAAGGCTCTTGTTGGTGCACCATTCAGACAAGTTTTCAATCTCCATCCTGTAGGCTGACTCGTCCCCTTTATACAACGCACTACTGTGGTATCGTTGGCAAATTTGTAAATGGTGTTACTGTCGTACCGAGCCACACAGTCGTAAATATAAAGTGAGTAGAGCAGGGGGCTAAGAACACAGCCCTGTGGTGCTCCAGTACTGATGGAGATTGTGGAGGAGATGATCTTGCCAATCCTGCAGACTTTCATGTTTCACTTTCTTCCCTGCGTCCATCAGGCTCCTGAATGAACCCCTCAAAAATTTTCTCATTTTGCCCTTACGATGTATCAAACAATCCTTTTTATTGAAACCCTGTGGTCCATAATTGTGCTTTGTACGGCTGTACGAATGTTAGAGTTGACTTGCTAGACTGCTCGAGCATGGCCCCTTCACACAGTAGAAGGTGTAATGTGATAATGAATCTTTAAACTTAATGCACCATCCTCTATGTGAAAAAGTGCTACTAAAGTCCATTTTAAATCTATCCCCTCTCTCCTTGAACAATGTTTTAAACTCTATTTCCATAATAAAAATACTGTTCATTTTGTCTGTATCTCCCCTCAGAAAAGTATACAAAGATAAACCCAGCAACAACAGACAGTGGAGGGGAGGTTCTTAGCTATGTTTTGAGTTAGAATTTTTCATCAAAGTTCAAGGCTTCTTTTATTGTCATGTAACAATACATAAAAATGTACGATATTCAATTTTTAAATTTAAATTTTAAGTTTAATTTCAGCCCAATGGCCCAATTTACACCCAATTAACCTACAACCCCTGGTACGTTTCGAATGGTGGGATGAAACCGGAACCCCCGGGAAAACCCACACAGACACAGGGAGGACGTATCCACTTCTTATAGACAGTGGGGGATTGGAACCCTGGTCCTGATTGTTGGTGATATAAAGGTGTTGGGCTAACCGTGCCGTGCCCAAAGACTGCAAGGCAAACAGTGAGCTGTCATTAGTATGGCCCGGTGCCCCTAACAATAGGAGAAAGAGAAACAAGAGAGATGGGTTTGCATCTAGCGTTCCTGCAATCTCTGCAGCCGCACAGACTCCAATTCAAACCATCAGCAGCCTGAGCTCGAGATACGAACCTCCCACACACAATGAGGAGGCCTTCAGCGCCTGAGGCCCTTCGAGAACCCTTCTTGCCTTCAACACCCTCTCGAATCAGGGTTCCAGTAGCTCGTTCCCACCAGCCAGTCTCTAGTAGCCCGCAGCCTGTGCAAGTCCTTCGGCCGCAAGTTGCCAACAGTCCACAGCCTATCTGGGTTTTGCAGCCGCTGATCCCCTTGCTGCTGTGAACACCTTCCTTGTAGCTTCTCCTTCTCAACGGGGGTGGGGGAGAATGTTCTCCCTGTTTGCGGGACCCTGCGCCAATCCGCTGCTCCCCAAGAGTCTGCAACCCCTCGTGGTACGCTGCCCAGCACAGGCGCCGTCACCTTGGGCATCAGCCTCTGCGGGTGCAGGATTGAAAAAAAAGGTAACCAAGTGTGTGATGTGTAAATGATGTTTTACCTAATTTGAGTTTCTCGATGAAAGAAAATGGGCAATTGAAGGTGGTGCATATACAGACTCTATGAAACAGGCTTGAAAGCTAAGAAGGGAAATCTGTATGCGGTCTAAGTGTCTGCACAGCAATGGTCAATTCCAGCGGCAACTTAGGATCCAAAACAGAACTGGTGGGAAACTTATTAGCATAAAAAAATTGCAGCAGGGATAATTACAAATTAGAGATTATCTTGCATTGAACTCCTCTTCATATAAAGTGTGCCAAAAAAGACAAATACACTGGCCTTTGCACAAAATGAATTGAAGTTCTGCACAGAGAGGTCGGAAGTCACTGTTAACCTGACCAGGGTCATTAAGTAAGAGGGGATGAGGCAGGTTGTGTGTGCTAATAGGCTTGGAGATAGGCAGATTACTGGCGTTCGCTGGAAGTGATCATTCCTTCAATAAAAACACACACCCTGCTGGGATCATTCAGCAAAGCAGGCCCTTGACTAGAGATGGGATTAACCTTCCATCTAATAACCTTTCAAAAGAACTGGGGATTTAACACTTCATTAAATCTCTTAATCAGACAAAAATTTAATTGACCTGAAATGTTAATTACATTTCCCTCCTTGGTTTCTGTTTGACTTGCTACATGTTGCATTTTGTGTCTTTATTTGAGATGTCCAGTGGGGGAATTTCCATCTAAGAACACAGTGCAGCACAGGGAACAGGCCCTTCGGTCCACCTTGTCTGTGTTGCCCATGATGCCAATCTAACCAATCCCGTCCATTCTCCCATTCTCTGCCACTCTATATGCCTCTTGGCCTGCTGTTATCTCACCTGCTTCTGCCGTCTCCATGGGCGGCATGTTCCAGGCCAGCCATTCTCAATGGGGGATGGGGACAGGGCCTACAGCTCCCCGGGGGCCACAGCACAATTAAGGGGGGGGGGGGGGACGACAACTGTGAATTGAAATTTTTTAAATGTTTTTTTGGAGAGAAGTACAGAAGATGTTATCTAAACTTGACTGCTCCACAGGGAAGAGGGCCCATAAACGCTGAATGGTGAAAGTGGAGGTGGTGCAATAGCTTCTGATGTGGACCCAGGGAAAGCAGGGAGCAGAGACCTGCAAAATCCACCTGCCCAATCAGTTGCCGTTATGCTGCACAGATGTAAAACAGCCTGTTAAAGGAGCCGATGGTCGTTTTAAAATTCTGCAACTGTTGGGTCTGGGCCCAAGATGGCGGCGCCTGTGATCGGCAGAAGCTGTGAGGGGCTGCAGACTCTGGGGAAGCAGAGGACTGGCACAGGGCGGCCGAAAACAGGGAGAACACTTTCCTGCTGAGAAGGAGAAGCAGGAACAGGACGGTGACCGCGACAGCGGACCGGCGAGGAGTTCTGCAACTGTTGGCGACTCAGGGCAAGGATCCCACACGTGCTGCAGGTGCTGGGGACTGAGGTCGAGGGATTCACACCAGGCTGCAGATTGCTGGTGACAGGCTCGAGACTGGCTGAAGGGATACCACCAGTTGGAACCAGGATGCAAGAGAATGCCGAGGGCACTGAAGGCTTCCTGATCGTGTTGGAGGTTCGGATCTGGTGTTCAAGCTGCTGATGTGTGGCCACGGGGGCTGCGGCAGAACTGGAATCAAATCCACAGACACTCAGTAACTCTTTTACTTCTCTTTCTCTGACAGTAAGAGGCGCTTCAGGCAATTTCTGTTGATGGAGAATCTGCCTTACGGCAGACAAAAGCAAATTCTGTCTAATATGGGACTGTTTTTATTACATAACAATAACGGAACCTTGAATCTTGATGGTCAGTGGTAATATTCACTGTGGGCTCACTCTTAAATTTTAAGAACAAATAGGATAGATAGACAGATGGGAGAGGTCTGGAGGCTTATGGACTGGGTGCAGGTCAATGGGACTAGCAGAATAATGTTTCAGCACAGACTAGAAGGGCCAAATGGCCTGTTTTCTATGCTGGTTTTAATACTGGGATGAAGATTGTCTCCACTCTAACGCCTTTCATTATTTTATGAACTTCTATCAAGCCACCCATCAGCTTCCGATGCTCCAGACAATCCAAGCTAATATACATCATAAAATCCAGGCAATATCCCGGTGAACTTCTTCTGTTCCCTTTATAAAGCCTCCACATGCACCCAATGCAGCATGTGTGGGCAAATCATCTCGTCCAATCCATCCGTCCCCTACCCTCATTGCTTCCCTGTTATCACTTTCTCTTCTTATTAGATGCCAGCCCTGGTAAAGAGAACACAGAACATTACGGCACAGTGCAGGCCCTTTGGCCCACTATGTTGTGCCTACCTATAGAAACTGAAATCAATGATCTAAACCAGTGGTTTTCAAACTTTTTCTTTCCACTCACATGCCACTTTAAGTCTTCTTTGGCTTGGCTTCGCGGACGAAGATTTATGGAGGGGGTAAAAGTCCACGTCAGCTGCAGGCTCGTTTGTGGCTGACAAGTCCGATGCGGGACAGGCAGACACAGTTGCAGCGGTTGCATGGGAAAATTGGTTGGTTGGGGTTGGGTGTTGGGTTTTTCCTCCTTTGCCTTTTGTCAGTGAGGTGGGCTCTGCAGTCTTCTTCAAAGGAGGTTGCTGCCCGCCAAACTGTGAGGCGCCAAGATGCACGGTTTGAGGCGATATCAGCCCACTGGCGGTGGTCAATGTGGCAGGCACCAAGAGTTTTCTTTAGGCAGTCCTTGTACCTTTTCTTTGGTGCACCTCTGTCACGGTGGCCAGTGGAGAGCTCGCCATATAACACGATCTTGGGAAGGCGATGGTCCTCCATTCTGGAGACGTGACCCACCCAGCGCAGCTGGATCTTCAGCAGCGTGGACTCGATGCTGTCGACGTTAGGGATGAAAGCGCTCCAATGGATGTTGAGGATGGAGCGGAGAAAACGCTGGTGGAAGCGTTCTAGGAGCCGTAGGTGATGCCGGTAGAGGACCCATGATTCGGAGCCGAACAGGAGTGTGGGTATGACAACGGCTCTGTATACGCTTATCTTTTAAGTAATCCTTTACTAATCACAGAGCACTTATGGCATAGGGAATACTTAAGGTTGGATGAGGGTAGAAAGTAAAAGGTTTGAAAACCACTGTTTGAATCGTACCTCATTGACTCGTTATGTGCACAGTTTCACAACCCTTAAGGGAGAGGGAGGGGGGAGGGAGAAAAAGTCACTGTAAATGTGTGGAAAAGAAAAAGTGTATATCATGGCTATTGTGATTTATGGTGTGAAAAATAAAAAATTAAAAAAAAAAAAAAAAAAAGGAAATGGGCCAGTGACAATATTTCTCAAGCCAAATATTTCAGCAATAAATGGGTCTCAACTCACATCCCACCTTAAGTAATCCCTTACTAATCACAGGGCACCTTTGGCACAGGGATTACTTAAGGTAGAATGTGAGTGGAAAGAAAAAGTTTGAAAACCACTGATCAAAACCTTCCTGACCTCAGACCCGTAACCCTCTATTTTTCTTGCATCCATGTGCCTGTCTAAGAGTTCTTTAAAAGTCATTATTGTACCAGCCTCCTGGCGACACATTGCAGGCACCCACCACTTTCCGTGTAAAAACCTTATCCCTGACGTCTCCCCTAAATTTTCCTTCCCTCTCCTTGTACAGATGTCCTCTGATGTTTGCTACTCTTGCCCCAAGAAAAAAGGTGCTGCCTGTCCACCCCATCTATGCCTTCTATAATCTTGATCACAGCCAAGGTTCCATACCTCATGTCTTTCTCAATGAGTCTACCATGGGATCCTTGTCAAATGCCTTTCAAAATCCTTATACACCACTTTCAACACCCTACCTTCATCAATTTATTTTGTTATTTCTGGTTCTGTCTCCACTTACCAGCCACCCCCCCCCCCCCCTCCACCACCGTAGCCACTCCACCTTCACCCTACCTGAACCCCCCCCCCCCCCTATTTTTTCCTCTTGCTTTTCTCTCCCTTTATCTGGCACCAGCCACTCAACTGCCTCAGCCTCCCCATCTGTCCGTTATCCTTCACCCCTCCCTGGCTCTTGACCAACTCCTCCCACCCAGTCCTCGAAATCCCGGCTCTCTCCCCGCTGCCCTCTTAGTCTTGGTGAAGAGTTCCAGCCTGAAGCATCAACCATTCATTTATCTCCCCCTCCCCCCCCCGCCCCGATGCTGTTTGACCTGTTGAGTTCCTATCCTCGATGATCTTATCTCTAGTGCGTCAACTGCAAAAGTATAAACCAGTGCTCAATATGAGCTCCCATTCTTGTGGTTGACCCTGATGCCTAGTAAAGAATAATGAGGAATTTAACTTTATAGGTCACTGCACCAGATATTGGAAAAAAGGTTAATCCTTTATTAACAAGTGTTAAAACCAATTAGCATTGCTTCATCATTTCCAAATTAGTCCACAGTATCCATGTCAGTGTCAACCATCTTCCCCACCACTGCATCCTGTTCAGATCTCCCTTCTGCTGTAGACTCTCCTGAGTCACAGGGAGCACCTGGAGTGGGAGCGGGAGTGGGCTGTGGAATGGGAACTGGAGTAGGAGCAGGGGCCGGAACTGGAGGGGAAATGGCAGCGGGATCTGGAAGTGGAGTTGGGGCCAGGCACACGCCTGATGCAGGAGAAGGAGCAGCACTTGGAGCGAGAGCTGGAGCAGGAACTTGGGTGTGAACTGGAGTGGGAGTGGGAGCAGGAACCAGAGTGGGAGCAGGAACCGGAGTAAGGACCGGAGTAGGAGCAGGAACAGGAGTGGGAGCAGGAACCGGAGTAGTGACTAGAGTGTCAACAGAGACGGGAATGAGAACAGGAACAGGAGTAAGGACTGGAGTAGGAGCAGGAACCGGAGTAAGGACTGGAGTAGGAGCAGGAACCGGAGTAAGGACTGGAGTAGGAGCAGGAACCGGAGTAAGGACTGGAGTAGGAGCAGGAACCGGAGTAAGGACTGGAGTAGGAGCAGGAACCGGAGTAAGGACTGGAGTAGGAGCAGGAACCGGAGTAAGGACTGGAGTAGGAGTAGTAACTGGAGTAGAAGCAGGAACAGGAGTGGGAGGAGGAACTGGAGATGTGACTGGAGAGGCAACAGAGACTGGAATGGGAACAGGAACAGGAGTAAAGACTGGAGTAGGAGCAGGAACTGGAGTAAGGACTGGAGTAGGAGCAGGAACAGGAGTGGGAGGAGGAACAGGAATAAGGACTGGAGTGGGATCAGGAACAGGAGTGGGAGCAGGAACTGGAGTAAGAATTGGAGAGGGATCAGGAACGGGATAGGGAGCAGAAACCAGTGTAGGAATTGGAGTGACAGCCGGAACTGGAATAGGATTAGGGACTTGAGTGCGAGCAGGAACTGGAATTGGGACTGGAGTGGGAGCAGGAATCAGAGTGGGGACTGGAGTGGGAGCAGGAACCAGAGAGGGGACTGGAGTGGGAGCAGGAACTGGAGGTTCCTGGAGGACGCCTTGCCTACCCTCTGCGTAATGTATGACTTTGAATGCAGGGCCCAAGTCTTGCAGGCAGATTTCTCCAGTCCCGAAACTGACAGTCGAATCGTCTTCTTTGTTGCCTTCCTCCTCCTCAAGGTCATCCTCACGGTTGGCCTGTGAGTCCGTATCTTCGGTCTTGCTACGCACATTCACTATCCTCTTGTACAGCTCTGTCCTCTCCTCCTGCAGGACTCTGCACAGATTTTCCAGCCTTTTGATCTTAAGCTGGAAGCATTCGTATTCCTTGGAGCGCATTTCTCTCTGTAACAGAGGAGGCCAGAGTAAGAAGCTCTAAGATGCCATTCAACCCATTGAACCTGTGCTGGTTCTCCAATTAGTTCTCCTCCCTCGCACCTCTCCCACATCCTGGCAGATGTCCCCCGTTCATCCTGCTCACCTTCTCTTACCAATATTTTATTGAGTTTTATATTAGAAAGACACACACACACACACACACACACACACACACAGAGGCACGCACGCACACACACACACACACACACACACACACATGCACACAGACACACACATATACTCATACATAGGTAATAACAACAATATATATCCAAGAAAGTAAACATATATTAATGTTAATAACTTATGAAAGAGGGAAAAAGCAAAATGTATATAAACAAAAACTATTCTAATAACCCTTCCCTTCTGAAGTTTATGATTAAATATACATATATTCCATTAATATATGAAAGAAAGGACAACCAAACTATAAAATGGGATCCAATAATCTTATAAATTCTGAAAATAATTAAGGAAAAAATGCCCTAAATTTAGAAAATTAAGGTTCATTATGTAAGTAGAGCATCTAATTTTTTTCCAGGGCCAAGCATGCCATCACATCAGCTAACTATTGAGTATGTGTAGGAGGGACAGCGTCCTTCCATCTCATAAGTGTAGCTCTTCTGGCAATAAGGAGAGCAAAAACAACTACAAGGGACTGTAGCCCAGACAAATTTAAACCAGCTGACTTACTTACTCCAAACAGAGCAAGCAAAGGATTAGGAGACAAATTAATATTGAGAACTACAAACAAGGTGTGGAAGATACTTTCCCAATATCTGAAAACTGAGGAACATGATGAAACATATAAAATAATGGACCTTCTTCAGTTTGACAAGAAATTAGAATAAAATTTAGCCATTTGGAAATGTAAGCTTGATGTACTGCTTTAACTTGCCATGATGAATGTCGGGCACATAAAGAAGATGAATTAACCAATTTCAAGATAGAATCCCTTGTGATCCTGCTCACTTTCAAAGATTCTTATTGGATCTGCTTCCAGGATCCTTTCAATTAGCATATTCCAGACCTCCAAAAATTCCCTTTCATGCTTGCTGGAATTAATCCATGCAGGGATGGGCATGGTTAATGTGTCACTATTACAGTACCAACTACATGGGTTCAAATCCGCGGCCGTCTGTACGAGTTTGTTCGTGCTCCGTGGGTTCTCATAGTCTGAATTCTTCCTCCTGGTACTTACCATAAAAGGAGTTAGATAATATTACAGTATAACCCCTGGTATCCAGAATTAAAGCAATTGGCAGCCTCAAGCAACTGGCAAAAAAATGGAGGAAAAGGAATAAAAAAAATAATAGGTAGAAAATACCTAAAGTTTTAAATTGTAAAAAGTAAATGTTCTCTGAAGTAACGCATAAACCTTTGGTGAAGATGGGAGCAAATATTCAGCCAGCAGAGGGCCGTGGTCGTCCTTTGCTCGTAGCAGCTGTTTCAATAAAGTTGTGTATAAAATGCTGTCGCCCTGGATGAAGAGCTGGTGGATGCCGCTCACTGCTGTGGTGACTGTCCCTGTCTGTGGTCTCCTTATTCCTGCTTAGTAAGAGTCGCCCTGGTCAAAGGGTTTATTTGTAAACTTGGGGGGGGGGTTAATTATCTATAATGTTATTGTTTGTCTTTCAGGCGGCTCTGGGATGAGGGGAAGCCTGCCAATGCAGCGACGGATAAATGTTTTCAAAGAATGTGACTGAAAATAAAGTAAGGTTTCTTTATTCAGTATTTTTGTCTTTTAGACTGTTTATTCTTAATGCAGGTATATTAGTTAGACATTGTAAGAGTGAGTCTCAAGCAAAATACACTTATCCGGCATCTACCAATCCCTATCGGTGCCAGATACCAGGGATTTATTTGTGTTTATTTATCTGCTTTCATTTGTGTGAATTTAATGGACTTACTGATGTGGGAAAGGGAGCAGAAAAGATTCATAAGGATGAGGCTGGGACTAGAGGCTTGACTTATAAGGAGAGACTGGATAGGTTGGGTACTTTTCTCCCCAGAGTCCAGGAGATTGGGGGGGTTGACTTGATAGAGGTTTATAAAATTTAAGAGAGAGAGAGGACAAGGCCACAGTCTTATTGCCAGGATAGGGAAATCTAAAACTAGAGGCCAAGATGGGAAATCATTATAAGGGACCTGAGGGGCACCCTCTTCACCAGGAGGACGGTGGGTGCATGGAACCAGTTGATAGAGGCAGGAACAAACATAGACTAAGTGCAGGCAAGTGGGACCTGCCCAGAATGACAAGCCAGCCCACATGGATAATTTGGCCCAAGGGGCTTGTTCCATGCGGCATAACTGTGATACGAGGAGCAATAATTTCGCCAGCTGATTGCTGTCTGCGGGAGTTTCCAGTGCAGAGCTGTACAGTTGAAACTAATAATCTGTGGGGCATTCAAGATACAGGAGATAACCTTCAATGGCATGATGAATTCAAAGTGAAGTCTAAATGTATATCGACTGCCCATGGAAACTGGGGCCTTGTTTCTAAAGGGGAAAGTGAGCAAGAATGTGCCCGACATTTGTCATGGCTTACATTTCCATTGCCTGTCCTGGGAAAGGGTGACAACAAGGTCAAGTATATGACCACATGCATTAAGGTGCAAAGACAAAGTTTGTTTTGTGAGCAGTCCACCTAGACATAGTACATGCACAGTGGAGAGGTGCAGAGTTACAGGGTACAACAAAGACAGCAGAGTTTTACCAGTGTGAGATTCATTCTGATAACAGCAAGAAAGGTACTGCCCTTGAAGCTGGTGGTGTGTGATAGAACATAGAACATTACAGCACAGTACAGGCCATTTGGCCCCCCCCCCAATTTTGTGCTGACCCATGATGTTTTGGACAAAGAAACTTTTTTCCTTTATTTTCTCCTGTGCTCCACAGTTGTAAATTTGTAATCAAGCAAGTCACATGACAGTTATATTTAACACCATAAAAGTTACATGAATTATATTTATTCAGGTTTATGTTACAGATGTGGACAAGAAGTTTGTATTCAACTTGGCAGTGTTCCACAATTAAACCTTTTTGGTTTGAAATGGGTAATTTTAATTTTTTTGCATCTGTTATATTTAACCCCTGAAAAATTGAAAAACTATGGATTTAGTAATTCAGATCTGTGTTTTAGGTGTGGATTATGTGTTGGAAAATTTATACATTCTGTTTGGTTTTGTGATAAAGTTCTGGTTTAAAATTAGGAAGTTTCTTCAACATTTGTTTAAAATTCAATTTCCTTTAGATCCAAAAATTTTTTTGTGAGGTTATTTTACTCCGTTAGCGGACTTGGGGTTGGATAAGTTTCAGACGGCGTTTATTCGTCTAACATTGGCAGTTGCTCGTAAATGAATTGCTATGTCTGGGAAAGATGAAGAGGAGTTAAATGTGGTTCGATGGCATCATGAGTTAAAGTCGTGTATCTATGTGGAGCAAATAACATAATTTACATAATAATTATGATTTTTTGTTAAGATGTGGACACCTTATATGAAGAATATGAATTTAGTAATATTGTAAATTATTAACCATGTAGAAATTACAGCACTTTTTATATATAATCCCCTCATTTCAGGGCACTGTAATGTCTGGGACATTTGGCTGCACAGGTAAACTCAAGTATGTTTAATTGCTTTGTTTTTACCCTGAAATGGGAGGAAACTGAATATAAAAAGTGCTGTAATTTCTACATGGTCAAACCAAACTGTATACAAATAACGTTGAATAAAATCTGGAATGTGCACTTTAATCACGTGAATTGTTTGATTACAAATTTAAAACTGTGGAGCACAGGGACAAATGAAGGAAAAGAAGTGTTTTTGACCTAAACATTATGAAGGGCACTGTACCTACCAACAAAAAAATTAAACCCTCCTTCCTTCATATCCCTCTATTTTTCTTTCATCCACGTGCCTATATAAGAGATTCTTAAATGCCCCTAATGTTTCAACCTCCACCACCACCCCTGGCAAGGCATTCCGGGCACCCACCACTCTGTGTAAAAAAAAAAGTACCCATGACATCTCCCCTAAACTTTCCTCCCCTCACCTTGTACAGGTGTCCTCTGGTGTTTGCTACTCTTGCCCCAGGAAAAAGGGTGCTGGCTGTCCACCCTGTCCATGCCTCTCATAATCTCTTACATTCGTGAATCTTATGGACAGGAGTAGGGTGGTCAGGTTGGGGCGAGTCTCTTAATATGCTTTTCCTAGGCAGTGGGAAGAGCAGATAGAGTTAGTGAAGGGGTGGGGGGGGGAGCGTGTGTGGGTGTTGGTGGTGGTCTGAGCTGTGTGAACAACCTTTTGTAATTTCTTAGGGTCTTGGGTGGAGCAGTTCCTAGTCCTACGTGGCGAGGCACCTGGCAGGATACTTTCAGTGGGGCATCTGTAGAAGTTGTTGAGGGATGCAGGTGACGTGCTGACTTCCATCGGCTTCCGAGGAAGTAGAGGTCCTGTTGTGTTTTTTTGGACCACCAATTCGACAATGGTGGATCAGGGCAGGACCCTGGAGATGTTACAGTGACTCAACCCTATGGCTCTAGATTGTTACAATAACAACCACTGTTCCACATGACCATTCTGAGGTACCCTGAAAGGGATGTGAAAGGTATAAAAATTCTTTGCCATTGGTCAATAACATTTTGCTGTGTAGGCTGGGCATGTTTGGTGGTCTCTAAGTCTTCCATAGAAATGGTTGATAGGATGTTGAAGAAGATATATGGTGTGTCGGCCCTCATTAGTCAGGGACTGAGTTCAAGTGCCTTGAGGTAATGTTGCAGCTCTATAAGCCTCTGGTTAGACCAACACTTGGTGTATTGTGGTCAGTTCTGGTCACCTCATTACAGGAAAGATGTGGAAGCTATGGAGAGGGTGCAGAGGAGATTTACCATGATGTTGCCAGAAATGGAGAACATGTCATATGAAGCAAGGATGATTGAGCTAGGGATTTTCCCTTTGGAGCAACAAGGGTTAGAAGAGACAATAGAGAGATATACAAAAGATACATGGATGTAATAAAAATATGAGTGTGTGGTCGGGAAGAGTTAAATTGCTATGGAATAGATTTATATAGGTTGGCACAACATCGTGGGCTGAAGAGCCTGTTCTGTGCTGTAATGTGCAATGTTCTACATAACATGGAGACAACGTCTCCACCCCCCTTTGCATGGATTCCAATTTCTGGACACTTGTTACGGAGGTCTTCTTCTGCCTACTGTGTTGGAGATGGTCTGAGGGAGATGACTTTGCCAGTTGGATTTTGTGGCTTGCAGGAAATGAAGAGTTATTAATTCTCACCTCCTCAATCATATCCATGAGAGCTTTGTTGCAGGATTCCCACTTTGTCTTCCACATTAAAGTCTCTTTTTCAAGCTTCTTCATCCTCTTCGTCATCTGCAAGGGTACGGAGACCTGTGTTATCACTCAGGAGCCAAGTTACAGCCAGAGGCAATGGTCTCTGACTCTTGCCCTGTCTCCCCTCTGCTTGGAGACACAAGAGACAATGGATGCTGGAATCTAAAGCAAGGAAACAAACTGCTGGAGGAAAACAACAGGTCAGGAGGTATCGGTGGAAGAAAGGAGAGTAATGTCTTCCTGCTCCATTCTCACCCTCCCCCCACCTGACTCCATCTGCCCATCATCTTCCACCTACCACCAAATGACCCCGCCCCTCTCCACTCTGTCTTTCTTCTCCTTCCTCACCCCTGCACCAGGGTTTCCACCCGATATGCTGTCACCTCGCTTACGTCATCAGCGGCAGTCAGAATAACTCTTCATTTCCATTGACAGATTGAAGCCGGCATATATCAACTGTGTTGGAGCCAGAGTCAGAGGACCAGTGGCACCCTCGCCAGTTGGATCATGCATTGCCTGTCTTGCACTATTGTATGAGGTCCGGCCGAACTGGCAGTCCTCCGGACCATTACGGAGGGGGACAGTTCCAATCAGTGGCTTCCTTGCACGGTTCAGGGGCTGGGGAGTAGGGGATGGCTGGTCACAGTCACATACTTACCCTCATTGGAATCGGTGCTGGTCACCGCTGATGACGTAAGCGATGCGACTTGTGGGGGTAATATCAGGCATGCGCTGGTATGTTAAATGTCAGTATTCAGGTGACGGATCTCAGACGCAGGAGGAGGGGAGTGAGAGTGTCAGGATCACCTGTGTAGCCGAGAGCCAATGAGAAGGTGAGAGGAGTTTAGCTGGTGGTGTTAGGGGAGTTGAAGAATGCAACGCTGTGTCTAGTGTATAATAAAGAAAGTCGACTTCATAGTGTGCTGGAAGAAACGCATGGGTGCCGTTACAATGCCAACTGCCCATTCCGCCCCCACAGATACTGCTTGACCTGCTGAGTTCCTCCAGTAGCTTGTTTTGTGCCCTCTTCCCCTTCCTCGTGGTTATAGGTATGTTTCCAGACCTATTAGAACATAAGACAGAAATCTATGGCACAGCACAGGCCCTTTGACCCACAGTGTTGTGCCAACCTAATAACCTCCTCTAACAACTGCCTAGAATTTTCTTACTGCAAAATCCTCCATTTTTCTCATTTCCATGTGCCTATCTTTTTTAAAAATACTTTATTTATGAATATTTACGGCTCAATAATAGTTACATTATATTCAGTTCTAAAATTGTTTCAAAAAATTCATACATCCCACCCCACCAACACCCCCCCCCCCTCCCATCCCCACCCCTAAAAAAAGAGAGAAGAAAAAAGAAGAAAGAAAGAAAGAAAGGAAAATCTGGAGAATTTCAAGAAAATAAAACATTTACACAACAAAGTCTATTGGAGGTTACCAAGAAGTGAGGCCTTCAAAGAGTCAAATGACTCAAAGAGTCATTTGGTGATATGTGCAAATCAACATTTTGTAAATATGGGCTCCATATTTTCCAAAAAACATGATATTTATCTTGCAGAGTATAAGTAATTTTTTCTAATGATAAACAGCTACAAAGTTCTACGTGCAATCTTTCCAGGCCTAAATCTAATTTCTGACTTCCATGATATTGCTATACATTTCCTAGCAACTACTAAAGCAATTAACACAAATTCAATCTGATACATATTTAATTTTAATTTTGCTCATAAAACCTTAATATTACTCAGTACAAATAACATTAGGTCCTGTGGGAACTTGACCCCCGTAATTTGTTCCGAAAAATTACCTACCCCTAACCAAAATTATCTAACTTTAGGACATTGGCAAGTTGAATGTAAAAAGGTTCCAACCTCAGAACTACATCTAAAGCATAAATCTGATATGGGAGGATTTAATCTATTTTTTTGTGCAGTCAAATATAATTTGGGTTAAAAAATATTCCATGTACCTATCTAACAGTCTCTTTAAAGATCCTATTGTACCTGTTTCCAGTACAGTTGCTGGCAGGGAATTCCACTCTCTGTGTGAAGAACTTACCACTTACATCCCCCCTGCACTTACTCCCAAGCACCGTCAAACTATGCCCACTCATGTTACTCATTTCAGCCCTGGGAAGAAGCCTCTGTCCATCCACACGATCAATGCCTTTCATCACCTTGAACACCTCTAGCAGGTCACTCCTCATCCTCCGTCGATCTAGGGAGAAAAGTTTCTCCAAGGAGAAAGTTCACTTAACCTTTTCTCATAAGGCATGATCTCCAATCCAGGAAACAACCTTGTCAATCTCCTCTGCACACACTTTGTAGCATCCACATCCTTTCTGGAAGGAGGTGACCAGAACTGGACACAGTATATAAAGTGGGGCCCAACCAAGGTCTTTTAGAGATGTAACATTACCCCATGGCTCTCATTCTCAATCCCATGGTTAATGAAGGCCAAAATGTCGTCAGCCTTCTTCATATTACTGTCTTCCTTTGCAGCAGCTTTGAGTGTCCTATGGACACAGACTCCAGGATCTTTCAATTCGTCCACATGGCCCCAAAGTCCTCCCATTAATATTGTATTGGCCTTCAAATCTGACCCACTGAAATGAACCACTTCAACCTTTTTGAGTTAAACTCTATCTGCCACCTCTCAGCGCAGCTCTGCAACTTATCAATGGACTTTTGTAACCTCTGACAATCCTCCAGACTGTCCACAACACCATCCACTTTTGTGATTGAGATCTGCAAACTTACTAACCCAGCCTTCTTCTTCCTCAACCAGGTCAGGTCATTTCCAAAAGTCACAAAGACGAGCGATCCCAGACCACCATTTGTCACTGATGTCCACGAAGAGCACGAAACAGCTACAGCCACCCTCTTGACAAGCCAATTCTGAATCGTCGAAGCAAGGTTTCCTTGGATTCCATGTGTCCTTACTTTCTGAATGAGCCTCGTATAGGGAACCTTATCAAATGCCTTTTTGAAATCCACATACACTCTACCCACCTTCATCAATGATCTTTGTTACATCCTCACAGAATTCAATCTGGCTTGTGATTCACAACCTTCCCCTGTCGAAACAATGCTGACTACCCTTAATCAGATGATGCTTGTAAATCCTGTCTCTCAGGTTATTCTCCAACAGCTTGGCCAGCCTGGCAGATCTTTATTTGCATTGTCTGACAGCTGAGCTGCATGTGAAAGTCCTGTGGTTCTGGTAAAGACACCGTACCACTGCTAATTTCATTAGAATTAGAATTTATTGTATGAACGTGCCACAAAATTTGTTGTTTTGCAGGAACATTACAGTGCAAAATTGCTACAAATTACATTAAAAAAAAATTAATGAAAAACTAGAGAAAGTGAGGGAGTGGTTCATGTCCATTCAGAAATCTGATGGTGGAGGGGAAGAAGTTGTTTTAGTACCGTTGGGCGTCCTGTACCTCCTTCCGGATGGTGGCAGGGAGAAGAGGGCATGGCCTGGGTGGTGAAGGTGCTTGAAGATCGAAGCTTCTGTCTGGAGACACCGCCTCTTGTAGATATTCTCGATGGAATGAAGACTAGTGCTGGCCGAGTTCAAAACTCTCTGCCTGCCCTGTGCATCGGCAGCTCCGTACCAGACAGTGATGCCACAAGCCAGAATGGTTGCATTCTTCGACTTAACTTTTTAAAATACATTAACTGACCATGCAACAAGTGACCTTCCACAGGATCTAGTCCATTGATCAGCGGCACGGTTGGCCTAGCGGTGAGCACAGCACCAGCAATCAGGACCGGTGTCCGAATCCCGTGCTGTCTGTAAGGTGTTTGTATGTTCTCCCCATGTCTGTGCGAGTTTTCCCTGGGGGCTCTGGTTTCCTCTCACCATTCAAAACATACCGGGGGTTTGTAGGTTAATGGGATGTAAATTGGGCAGCATGGACTTGTGACAGGGCGTTAACTGTAGGCCTGAAAAGTGCATCAATGTTATGCTTTCTGGAGAGGTGTCGAAGAGCAGTGGTGAATTCGGAGACATAGGACAAGTGTCTCTGTTGTCGGGCAGACCACGAGTCGGAGGATTTTGCGAAGGCCTGGTAAGTAAGCAGCTTGTGGTTAGTGTAGATGGAAAATGGGCACCCTTCCAGGAAATAATAGAAATGGCAGACGGCCAGGTAAAGGGCGAGTAGTTCTCTGCCGAATGTGCTGTACTTCAGTTTGGGTGGTCGCAGGTGTCGACTGAAGAATGTGAGGGGTTGCCACAAGTCAGCAACCAACCATTCCAGGACAGCGCCCATCGGTACATCCATTCGTGGATGTACCAACATTGTAGTGTGGACCAGAGTTTCTTGAGTCTGTTTGCCTGTTTGCCATTGAAGCTCCTTTGACAAGTGAAGAGAGGCCTGCTGCAGGGATGAACCTGTGGTAGAAATTTACCATTCCCACAAATTCCTGAAAGTCCTTCAGTGCCGTTGGTCTGGCAAACAGCCGGCTGGCATCGACTTTGTCTGGTAAAGGGGTGGTTCCAGCCGCGGTGATCTTGTGACCCAGAAAGTCTATTTCTATGAGGCCAAACTGGCACTTCTCTGGGTTAACAGTGAGGCCGAACTGTGCGAGGCGAGTGAACATCTGACGGAGGTGCATCATGTGCTCTTCAGGCAAGCTGCTGGCTCCCAGGATGTCGTCGAGGTAGATGGAAAGAAAAGTCAACTCTCTCCTGTCCGCGTCCATGAGGCGCTGAAAGGTCTGTGCCATGTTTTTCAAACCAAACGGCATGCGTAGGAACTTGAAGAGGCTGATCGGGTGATGGTAGTGGTCTTTTGGACATCATCCAGGTGTACAGGGATCTGATGGTATCCCCGGATTAAGTTGACTTGGAGAAAAGCTTTGTGCCATGAAGATTTGCTGCAAAATCCTGGATGTGGGGAACTGGGTAGTGGTTTGGTATCATTGCATTGTTAAGATGTCTGTAATCGCTGCAGGGCCTCCAGCTACCATTGGACTTGGGCACCAAGTGAAAGGATGAGGCCCATGGACTATCAGAATGACAGATGATGCCCAGATCCTCCATGTGCTTGAACTCTTCCTTGGCAAGGTTGAGTTTGTCTGGGGCCAGGCGGCGGGCACGTGAATGCAATGCTGGACCAGTGGTAGCCATGTTTTGACATGGTTGCGATGAACTGTGGGCACAGAATGGAGGGAAAGTCAGCGAAGAGTTGGCCTTACTGGCCACGTTTGGTCAACATTTCGTTTGACCTGCCGAGAGGCACTGTGTGAAAAGTCTGAGCATGGACTAGTCACTGGCCCTGGATGAGTAGACAGCGAGTAGACAGTGGGCCTGGAAGAAATGTGCGTCAAGCAGGGGTTTGTCCACGGAAGCGAGGGTGAAGGACTATTAGAACATGTTGTTGCTGAAACATACCGGAATCTGTCTTCTTCTAAGGGTTCAGTTGGCGGTGTTATTGGTAGCCTGAAGGGTTATCCATGTGGTCTTGTGTGCATCTCGAGTGCCATAGGGGATATGACGCTAATCTCTGCTCCCGTGTCCACCAGGAACTTGCGGCCTGAAATGCTATCCTAGACATGGAGAAGGCTATTTGGTTGGGCAGCCGCTGCAGCCACATAATTTCCTGTGAACGAACATGGCGGGCGGCGTCTGCGGGCGTACGCCCATTCCCCCAAAGTTGGTGATAGAAACACTTTTGGAATCGGGCCTCTCCGTCCTCTGATGGGATGGGGCCTGGTCACGTGGTGGACTAGACTTGGACGTTGTCTTCGGTGGTGGCCATGAGACACAATTGACGGAGTCTATGGCTTCGCGTTTCGAATGGTAGAGAACATCTGCATGCGCCGCAAACTTGCTGGGGCCGCTGAAGTTCGCATCGGCCAAGAGGAGCCTGATGCCCTCGGGCATCTGCTTGAGGAACGCTTACTCAAACATGAGGCAGGGCATGTGCCCTTCCGCCAGTGTGAGCATCTCGTCCGTGAGGGCAGAGGGGGTTCTATCACTCAGGCCATTCAAGTGCAGGAGCCTGGCTGCCCATTCGCATCGTGAGTGCTAATGAGGAGGTTTTTCAGAGCCATGTATTTACCTTCCTCTGGAGGCGTTTGAATGAGGTAATCAACTCATGAGGCGGATTCCTGGTCGAGCGAGTTGACGATGTAGAAGTATCTCGTCGAATCAGAGGTCATCTGTTTGATCTGGAACTGGGCCTCTACTTGGCCGAATCAAGTGCGGGAATTGTTCGTCCAGAAAGTTGGCAGCTTCAATGCAACTTTACCTATAGCTGCTGGTTCCATTGTGTCGAGTCTTCAGGACGTGGAGACCCATCGGGGTTACCATTGTAGCGCGTGGTGAGTGAGCGCAGTGAAGGACTTAGGCAACAGGCTGAGAGCTCCAGTATCACCACTGCCTTTATTTGAATCTTGCGCTGCAGCCTTTAAGCCTTATTCTGTTCCGCCCCCAACATCCCGATGACACAAGCACGTACATGACCTTCCGGCCTGGACTGGAATACATGGTCCCACGATGCCATCCTTGCCACGGCTGCCCCACTGACCACACGTGACAAGCGGGGCTGGATTGCCGCTATAAGAATGTGTGTTGCCACAATATGTTAGAATATTGGTCTCTGTTTTTATTGCATTTATCATTCTAGATAACTCCTCTGCCTTTAACTGACAAAATAAAACTTTATGGACCCGTTCCCCTAATTCATAATATTTTAGTTTGATTTTTAATATTTTTTTTCCATTCTATATGCTTGTAATGTGTTATATTTCATTTTTAAAATTCTCTAACAGTCTATATTTTCTTGTGACCCTGTTCTCTGATATTCTTTTTTGAATTACGTTATATCTTTCTCTGGACCATCCAGCTCTGTAGCATATTCTCCCTTAAGATTTTTTTATAGGAAATAATTTGTCTTAGATAAGCTTGACACGTGTCCCATATAAAAAAGCTAATTTTCAGTAGACACAAGGTTAGTTTCACGAAATAGTTCTATCCGCCTCTTAATAAACTCACAAAAGTCTGTCCTTTTCAACAATGTGACAATGAGTAATCTCTTTCTACGGGGTTAAGCTGCCTCCATATATCAATCAAATTTAATCCTTCATAAATGATAGTGTGGTTTTTGCAGTTTTTGCCCTTGTTACCGTTCTGGCTGATTTATCCAGCATGGAATCTAGACAGAAATTGAAGTGTCCTCCAACCAGAATATTTTGTCTTCCCTCTGCTGTTTTTTAAAAAGATATCCTTCATAAAGGCTTCATCATCATAATTTGTTGCATAGATGTTCATAAATGTCCATGATTCTGTGTAAATTTTACAATGTGCCATTACAAATCTTCTGGCTTTGTCAGTGTCCCTTCTAATATTATCGGTATATATTTGTTAAATAGAATCACTACTTCTCTTGGTTTTGAGCCAAACGAAGACGATATTACTTGTCCCACCCATCCTCTTTTTAGTTTAGCATGCTCCGATTTGGTAAGATGCTTTTCTTGTAGAAAGACTCTATCTGGCTTCAATTTTTTTAGATGTGCCAAGACCTGCTTCTTTTTCACTGTCCTGTTTATCCCAAGAACATTAAGACTAATAAATTTTAGCGTTCTATCCATATTGATTTTTTTAAACAAATATTGTTTAACAATAAACCCTTTTTGATTGTTTAAATAATAGTGATCCTTCCCCTTGAAAAACACATACAATGTCCCTGCCCTGACAGTGACATAAACAGGAAACTACGAAAGCCCACGAAACAAGCCCACAGACCTCTCGAGGAAGAAGAACCCCTTCCTTTAGCACCATCCTTTATAGACATTCCTCTCCGGATGCCATTCTCCCCCTTAGAACGGAGTCCCCATCCTGCTACTACTTTTCCCAAGTTTTCGCTCTTTCTTGTGAATTACTTCTTTTGAATATTTTATTTTAATTTTATGGTCAAACAAGTATCAAGAATTAGCCATCACAAATATATCTGTGATGCCACTTTTGGGGAATTATGTATCTGTTCCCTTGTTCCTCCCTGACCATAGATGCGTATGCCCTGCTGAGCGGGTTCTCTTCTTACTTCAGGACATTCCAGCACAGTAGAGCTCAAACTAATAATTACGGACCCTTTCCATCCAGCACACAATGTTTTACCATCAGGAAGTAGGTACAGGAGCATCAAAATCATGGATACCAGGCTGGGAAATTGCTTCTTCCCACAGGCAGTGAAATTGTTGAACGGTATCCCTGTAAATGAGTAAATCATCCCAAAATATTTATATATATTTATTTCAAGTTATATCTTTACGTCAATATGTGATTGTTGTGTTGTGTATTGTGGGTGTATGTGTGTTCACCGAAGTCCAGAGAAACACTGTTTCATCTGGTTGTGCATTTACAGTCAGGTGATAATAAACTTGAATTTGAACTTGATCTGGCTTTAATAAATCAAACCAACTGATTGTTTTTAATTCACTAACCAGACATGGATGCCACTGTCCATTCTTAATTGTACCTGTGATGAAGTAATGGTGGGGGGTGCGGGGTGTATTATACTGACTGCTTCTCATGTATGGAGTTGCTTGCTATTGGCTTTGGCTGTAGAGATGCTGCACCCGACTGGTATAACAGATGGAGATGCTTTCCCACTGGCCAGTATAGTGGTGGCTGAGAGTCTGTTAATAAAAGCCCTGTATTAGAATAACACTTGTCTGGTCCATATCTATGGCATATCAATTTTATTAACAGACTCTCAATCATGGATTCCCTGAAACCTGGAGGACTCAAGATAGATCAAGATGCCACCCGAGTTGGAGAAAATTTTCATCACTGGCTCCAGTGTTTTGAAGCGTCCATGCGAGTGAACAATGTTGTGCAAGACGCGGCGACGATGGACCATCTTGTGGTCCTCTTTGGAGAAGGGCCTGACTCCGTGGTTAGGGAGACAGCCATGTACCAGAATGCAATGACTCTCCTCCAAACCTATTATGACATGCCACAAAATACTTTGCTTGCATGACATCAACTTCACATTTGAAGACAAAAAGCTGGAGAGAACGAAGATCCTTTAACGCTCGCACTAAAAGGGCTGTCCAAAGCCTGTGCCTGCGTTACTGTCACGGCCGAAATCCACCGAGAATCCTTAACGTTGGATGCATTCATAAATGGATTGGAGTCGGAATACATCAGACAACCCTTACTGGACACCCTGGGCCTAACCTTTAATGCCGCTCTACAACAATCAGAGACCCTTAGGGCTGCACTACAAAGCGCAGTCATACAGTATATCTTTACCTGCGCAAAGGCACCAGTCTGTTAATCAAAGTCCTGTATTAGTATAACACTTGTCTGGTCCATGTCTATGTCATATCATCCCTGACCCATGGAGTAATCGCATTGTGGTCAGAATGGGTATGGATACATTGAGAACCAGATGAATTTTTACAACAATCCTATTTTAGGTGTATTCAGTTACTTGAAGTTAATTTCCTCGACTGATGTAATAGGGTTTGAACTCATAAAAATGTAGAAATGCTGGAGGAACTTAGCAGTGTCGCAGCAACCACAGGAGGTAAAGATATACTGTAAGACTGACGTTTCAGATCTGAGCCCTTTGTCAAGGTGTGAGTAAAAAGTATGCAGGCGCCTGAATTAAAAGGCTGGGGAGAAGGAAAAAAAAGGCAGGGGAGAAGTACAGACCAACAGATAAAAGGTGTTAATTGGCTATGGATAAGACACAGGAGAGGTGAGAACTTACTGAGGGGTGGGGGTCGTTTCCGTCCCTGTTACTGACCTTTTCCATGTCTTGCTTGAAGCTGCCGAAAGTCTCATTGCTTTTTGCCAGCGTCCTCTGGAACTCCTCAAACTTCTCCGAGTACAGCTTAAGCTGGAAACAGAAAGGAGGGCAGACGTCAGGCCTGGAGACGAGAGCTGTGATGTGGAGATTGCTTTGGCTGGCTCTCTGGAGGATGTGCGCTGCCCAGGTTGACATTTCTCTTGCAGTACTGAGGGAGTGCTGCACTGCTGGGGATGTTGTTCACAGAATGAAATGTTAAATCGAGGCTCCATCTGCTGCCTCAGTGGCACCAATAATCCCATGGCCCTCTCTTGAAAGAATGAATGAGAGTTTATTGTCACGGCACAATGTGCAGATGCTAACATGCAGGAAGTATCAATTAAAATGCTACACAAGAGAGAGAAAAATAATAATAAATTAAAAATGAAGATTAAATTATTTTATTCATCTCAGCATTGCTAGCCCAGTGATTAGTGCAATGCTGTTACAGCACCAATGATTGGGACTAGGGTTCGAATCCTGCGTCGTCTGTAAGGAGTTTGTACGTTCTCCCTGAATCTGAGTGTGTTTTCCCCGGAGGCTCCGGTTTCCTCCCAGCCTTCAAAATGTCCAGGGGGTTTGAGGTCAAATGGGCAGCACGGACTTGTGGGCCGAAATTGCTGGATGTCTAAATTTAAATTTAAATATGCAGTTACCGCAAAAATAATGTGATATTATTACAGTGGAGACAAATCTTTGGTGCTGGAGTATTGTTATGGTTGGGCTAACCCTGGTAGCCGTTTGCTGAAAGAAGGCCATGAGATATAGGAGCAGAAGTAGGCCATTTGGCCCCTCGAGTCTCCTCCGCCAATCAAAAAGGGTTTATTGTTAAACAATATTTGTTTAAAAAAATCAATATGGATAGAACGCTAAAATTTATTAGTCTTAATGTTCTTGGGATAAACAGGACAGTGAAAAAGAACTGACCCATTCTCCCACTCAGACCTGCTCCCCTGCCTTTTCCCCATAACCTTTAATGCCCTGGCTATTCAGGTGGCTTCAGATACCAATAACCATTGCATTTAAGACCATAGACCACAAGATATAGGAACCCAAGTAGGCCATTTGGCCCATGGTCCAGAGAAAAGCTGTTTCGCCTGGTTGTGTATGCACTGTCAAGAGGTAATAAACTTGAATTTGAACTTGATCTGGTTTTAATAAATCAAATTTTAGTAAATACCAACATACTCCCTATGATTGGTAAATGCCGACACACTACAGTGCATCAGTAAGTACAGACACTCGCCCGATGATCGGTTATTACGAGAACAGTCCCAATGATCGTTCAATACAAACACACTACTAATCAACAGGAAATACCATCACGATCCTAATGATCAAATACTCAGCCCCATTCAACCCCATCACCTTTGATGCCCTGACTATTCAAATACCAATCAATCTCTGGCTTTAATGCACCCAATGACTTGACTTCCCTCAGCCGCCCACGGCACAACTTCAGGATTGAAGGGTGTCTGCTTAGACCTAAAGGAATGTGGTGAATCTATGGAATTTGTTGCCGCCGGCAGCTGTGGAGGCCAAGTCATTGGCTGTGTTTAAGGCAGAGATTGATAGGTTCTTGATAGCCAGGGCATCAAAGGTTATGGGGAGAAGGCCAGGCAGACCCAATGGGCTGAATGGCCTCTCTCTGCTCCTATTTCTTAGGGTCTTTGCGTCCATCTCATTGCTGTTTGTAGGGTCCTGCTGAGTTTTTCCTAATCAAACACCAATAAATACTACTTGAAACAAGTAACAGGTTAATACAGCAAGCTTATGTTAGAACTTAGTGCATTTAGAGAAGGAGCTGTATCTTCTCATGCAAGGACTCTGAAGCAGCAAGTTGGCAGCGGAACCAAAGCTGGCACACCATGCAAATGTGAAGAAACACCCGCATGCTAACATCGAGAGTGGAACAACCTGGGTCTTGAGCAGCGTTTCTTGTTCCTTCATGAGGTTGGTCTGCAGCTTCCACTCAGCAGCTTGGCCCAGGAGCTGTTTGTAGAGAGAGATTGCAATCAGCTGTCATGGATCATAGCACAAATCAGGCCCTTTGGCCCAACTCACCCCTGCTGATTAACATCCATTTAAATCTCAGGAATGCATGCGGGCTAGTCTGGGCTAGTCCTGCTTGCTCTCATTTGGTTCTGATGCTCCTAATCCATTCCTATCCTTAGATGTTGGGTTTATTGTCAGAATGCATACCTGATATTACATACAACCCTGAGATTCTTAATATAATCAAAATAGCAATTCCTCTTGCTTTAGAATTAAACGAAGAACCTACCACTTGACCTATCCAATTTCTTTTAAATTTTTGATGTTCTTTTTCATTTAGGGGTGTTTCTTGCATAAAAGCAATATCAACTTTCAATTTTTTAATATATGCCAAAACTTATTTTTTCCTCTTAATTCATTATTAAGCCCATTTATATTTAAGCTTACACATTTTAATACATTATTATCTGCCATTTCTTAAGTTTAAAAGTTAAAGAACTCCCATCCTGCTGAACCCCCATTGCACATAAACTTTCAATTAAATTTAACATTTCTGAGCAAAAAGAAAAAAGAGTAATGTTACGAGCCCAAAGGACCCCAAAACCCAGCAGCAACAGACATTCACCAAGACAAGTGGCTTTCAAAACAAAATTTATTTTTAATCAACTTCAAACATGAAAATAGAATCAAACTTTTTTTTTTTAAATTTTTTATTTTTCACACCATAAATCACATTAGCCATGATATACACTTTTTCTGTTTCACACATATACAGTGACTTTTTCTCCCCCCCCTCCCTCCTCCCAAGCCACCCCCCCACCCCCCCTCTCATCCATTTTAGGTATACAATCTAGGTTGCATTAAGCCAGTCAGACAATGTTGTCATTCAACAAAAATACACCAGAAATTCTACTGAGTCCAAAAATAGAATCAAACTTGAACCCATCTCTATACTTATACTATACTCTATACTAACCCAAATTACCCCCTTCTAATTCTAAGCTCATGTGTATGTAATGTGTGTGTAAATTCAAGAAAAGTTCTTTGTTTCACAGTTCAATCTCACTTCTCCTTCTTCCAAGTTCTCTGGTTGGAGGCAATCACCTTACTGTGCATAGAATTTAACATATATAAGGTTCACCAGGCTTGGTGCTTGAAAGGTAAATGTTTACCACTCAGGAAGGTTCTTGTAGGGCTTGCAGAGAGAGATATTTGTTGCTCCAGGATTTCCACAACTGAGGTACCACCACTAGTCACCTCAGGGTCTCGCTGATGAAATGTGCCCCATCAGGGTCTTCTAGATGGTAACCTCTTTCTTCAAGCTACCACAGAATTCCATTCCTTCCTCTATTATAAGAGAAACATCAGATAGATAGTACTTCCAGCCATCTACTGCTTTGGAACTTGCTTTCATCAGTTTCAAACAGTTTTCCCTGGGTTGCACTTTTCAGTTCCTTGTCAGTGTCCCACACACTGACTGACTGACTGACCTGTTAACTCAACTCTCTCTCTTTTCCAACTGAAATTCCAAAGAGAGCATGAGGCTCATGTCTTGCAAAACCCCCACCTTCTCCAGCAAACAACAGGAGTTCTTTCTTCTGTTCCATCTATTGTTATCTTAGGTAAAAAACACTTTGCAAAAAGGGTACTGATAGACAGCATGACTCCAACAAGACAATGGTCAAGTATTTTATGACATCAGTTCAATTAACACCTACTTGTGAAAGGTGCTTACATTCTCCAGAGATCCTGCAATGTGAATTCTTCAGTATTTCAAATAAGATCTGTTTTAAAATGTGTGTACGTATGCGACCTACTCTAAATCTTATAAATTCTCCCCAAATATTAATATTGTTACTGTAAAAAAAACCCTGAAACCCTCCCCCCCCAAAAAAAATACCGATAAAGATCAATACTACTTCCCTCTACTGTACGGGAAGTGGCCTGCGCCACAAAGTGACACACAGCTATGGAAGGAGAAGACAAAAGTCCGCCACCCCCTGACAGAATATAGATTACTTCAATCAAACAGTTCATTTATAAGTTTAAAAAGCTTCTTCGAGATCTTTATTCACTTGTTCGTCATCAATTGCAACCAACTCTTGCTGTTCTGTCATTGTTCAGTTTTCTCTTTCTCAGGTCAATCTGCCAAATGTTGCTGAGTAGTTTGATTCTGAACATCCCATATGTTGATCTTGTTTAATTTTCAGTAAAGAAACGTAATTGATTTTCTCCAGAAAACACTTTAAGTGTTGGCTGGGTATCGAAAAGCAAATTTATATCCCTTTTACCAAAAGACAGATTTTGCAGGATTAAACTCCTTTCTTCTTTTCACAATTGACACATTAAAAAAAAAACCTTACTCTTTGCCACCACTAATGGACCTTAAAGTTTTTGTGCATTTTGGTCCGCCAATCTTAATTTCAGTTCTTTATCTTGATAACGTACACATCTAATCAAAATCGAGCGTGGCGCTTGTCCTGGAAATGTTTTTTTTTTCCCTATTAGCCCTATGTGCTCTGTCCAGCTCAAGTCCATTTGGAAAATTATCAGAACCCAGAATTTCTGGAATCCTTTTTTAAAAAAGTTGTATTGGATTAGAGCCTTCAAAACCGTCAGGCAACCTTACAATCTTCACATTATTCCTACGGCTGTGACTTTTCAACTCATCAATCTTTTGGGAAAGTTCTTCCTTGGCACATCCCATGCAAATCTTCTATTTTATTGACTGTATTTCTACTTTGCTCAACTCCATAGCGATAATCTTGAATATCATCTTCAATTTTCATGGACTTGAATTTTAACTTTGCCAGCAGGTTCTGTATATTTTGCCATTTCCTTTTTAATATTTCTCATTTCACTTTTAACATATTCAAATTGTACTTTGGCAACAGTTCTGACAGATACAAATTGCATGTCCATATGTTTACACATAAACTGCGTTTGATTGTTAATAATAGAAGTTTGTTGATGAGCTTCCATACCTTTAATTTCACCTTCAGGGTAGTTAAAATGTATTCCTTCAATCCCTTGAATCAGTTGGTCTTCTTCCATTTCATATTCTGCTCCTGGTCCCTCCAATTCTTCCTTCTCTGAATCTTGATCATCTTCTTTTAGTCCCTCTGAATCACTTGACTGATCAATACCTAACTGAAGCCATGGGTAAATGTGGGTCTGACCTAGCAATGCTAGTAACCAGAGATTTTGTTGGTTCTATTGTTCCCCTTAGGGAAACAAGCTACTCCATTATGCATGTGTGTGAACCTTCCTACGAAGTATGCAACTCGGGATCATCTTCTTCTGGACTCCAGTGCCATCTTCACTGGCTCCCCGGAGGGATGGTGCAGGAGTCACATCGATCCTTACCGTCGCAGCACGGATCGCTCTGGGAGGAAGAGGATCTTGACCCCAAGGATCCATCATCAAGGTAGGCCCAACTTCTTCAGCAATACTGACCTCTTTAGTAGTCGTTTTCTTAATTTCTTGTGTTTTCCCTTTTTTTTGTAGCCATCGAATATCGATTAATGGACAAATCACAAAGCTCTTATGTTTAAAAAAAATTTAATTCTTTTTTCGATCAGGTTTTAATTAATTCTGCCGGGAGAGATGTATTTCCACGTTGTGATAGTACAGATTCTATCACCAATGTGTCTATGTACAGATTGTAGTGTAGGATGACTGTGATTGGCTGAGAGTGTAGCCACACCTACTGGCAGGTCTTAAAGGATTGCTCCTAGCCAGACCAAGTCATTCTGGACTGGTCGACCTACTTGTGATATGCTCCAGTCTTTTAGTTAATAAAAGCCTTGGTTTGGATCATCAAGTCTTTGGTTCTTTCGACGCGCATTTCAATTTTATTAACTAAAAGAATTTTGATGGGATGGAGCGTATGCTACAGGTGGAACGCCTCGACATCGTCCCACAGTCAGCTACAGCCTTGAATGACTTTAAGCACTGGGTGAGGTGCTTTGAAACATACTTACAGCTCTCTGATCCTGCCGTGGTAGAGGACAGCCATCAACTACTAATATTGATGACTATGGTGTCCCTGAGAGTCTACCAGAGTGTCCAGGACGCGACCACTTACGCCGCAGCCATGAAGGTGCTGAAATCGCTCTACGAGCGACCAGTGAACAGGGTCTATGCTCGGTACAAACTTGCTACAAGGAGGCAACAGCCCGGTGAGTCCTGTAAAGCTTATATTCAGGCACTAAGGGCACTGGGCAGGGACTGTGCCTGCACAGACAGAACTGCTGCGGAGACCACAGACGATCTCATTTGGTGAGGCCAAATTTGGAGTACTGTGTACAGTTTTGGTCACCAAATTATAGGAAAGATATAAACAAAATAGAGAGAGTGCAGAGAAGGTTCACGAGAATGTTGACAGGATTTCAAGGTTTGAGTTACAGGGAAAGGTTATGCAGACTAGGGCTTTTTTCTCTGGAGCGTAGAAGATTGAGGGGGGACTTGATCGAGGTGTTTAAGATTTTAAAAGGGAGAGACAGAGTAAATGTGGATAGGCTTTTTCAATTAAGAGTGGGGGAGATTCAAACTAGAGGGCATGGTGTAAGATTGAAGGGGGAAAATTATGAGGGGAACACGAGGGGAAATTTCTTTACGCAAAGGGTGGTGGGGATGTGGAATGAGATTCCGACAGACCTGGTTGAGGCGGGATCATTGGTTACATTTAAGGAAAGACTGAATAGTTACATGGATAGGAGAGGACTGGAAGGGTATGGACTGGGCGCTGGTCAGTGGGACTAGGAGGGTGGGGATTTGTTCCGGCATGGACTAGTAGGGCCAAACTAGCCTGTTCTGTGCTGTATATGGTTATATGGGATGACTATGTGGCCGGGGTTCGATCGAATGAGGTGAGGCAGCGCCTGCTAGAGCACGGGGGAGAAAACCTAGAGGACGTAATCCGGATCGCAAAGACAATGGAGGCTGCGGTCTTAAGTATGGACATGTACTCTCGGGGCTGGACCCCACATTCTGATGTGAGTAGGATGCCCTCCCTCTACCCTAATCATTTATCTCCATTTCTACAGCAACTTTTCGTTCCTCCACATTTTCTACTCCCTTCCCTATTTCAGTCATGACCAACTCTAAGCTTTGCATTTTGTCTTCAGCTCTTTTCATTTTTCTTTTGATTGAACTAAATTCTAACGATAGCCATTCTTTTAATGACCTCATTTGTTCTTTGAAAAAGGCTTTATCTAAATTTTGTCCTTCTATTTTAGCTTCTTCTTTCCTTTGAAATTCTTGATCTTTTTCCTTCTCTTCTTCTGTGTCTGTATCTATGTCTGTGTTGTCTTCTTCTCTTCTCTTTATCTATGTATCTTCATCCTTCTCTGGTGAGCTGCTTCTGTATCCTTGCTGGGCCTCCAGCTGCTGTGTCTCCTGCTGTTGGGCCTCCTGCTGCAGGTTGACCCGTTGTTGGGCCTCCCGCTGCAGGTTGACCTGCCGCTGGGCCCCCTGCTGCAGGCCGACCCATCGCTGGGCCCCCTACCGCAGGCCATCCACCTGCCGGTCGCTGCATTGCCGCTCACCCTCTTCCAGCCTTTCATTCTCTTTCTCACCACTCTTCTTTTCTTCTTTCTTGCTTACTTCCCCCAGCCGAATGCCCTAATACTGGACGTCTCTCAGCTGGCCGCTCTGCAGCTGGCTGCTCCTCAGCTGAGCCCCCCTCCCGCCAGCGTTAACCTTTTCTTTTACTTGTGCACTACACATGCGCACCTCTTCGCACAGGCGCAGTTGCGCACCTCTTCTTGGCTCTGAGAGCCATTTTTGAAGTCCGCCGGTCAGGAGGACACCAGAGATTGGCCGCTCCTCTCCACGGTGGCTCTCGGCTCCGATGTGCAGGTAAGGCCTTCTTCTTTCTTCTCCAGTGATTTTCCTTCTTCCCTTTTCTCTGTTATTCTTACTTTTCTCTTTTGGGTCCCATCTTCTGTCTCTTCTCTGTCACTTTATCTTTCTCTTCCTGTATTTTATGTTTATTGAGCTCTGTTTTTTCACACATTTCTTTTCTTTTCTCTGGAGAGGGCTGGTTCCACTCGACCAGCCACTACTCCATCACGTGACTCCCCACCAATTGAGGAGTCTGATGGTGGAGGGGTAGTTCCTGAACCTGGTGGTGTGAGTCTTGTGGCACACATACCTCTTTCCTGATGGCAGCAGCAAGAACAGAGCGTGTGCTGGGTAGTGTGGATCCTTCATGATTGCTGCTGTTCTCCGATGGCAGCGTTTCCCGTAGATGTACAGACATAGATACCGGATCGAGCACATCTGATTTTCCCTTCCTGAAGTTAACAATCAGCTCCTTGGCTTTGGAGTCTTCTGTATGCTGAAGATTGTAATTGTACCTGCTTCCAGTTTCCTCTGGCAGCTTGTTCCAGATGCGGACATCCTCTGAATGAACAGATTGCCACACCCCCACCCCCCCCAAGTCCCTCTCACCCCAGACCCCTGTCCTCTAGTATGGTCTTGTAGAGCTCGTTGAAAGAATCAAAGACTTGTTGATCCAAACCAAGGCTTTTATTAGCAAAAGACAGGAGCTCTTCACAGGTGGTCGACCAGTCTGGAATGATCCGACCTGGCTAGGGACACAACCCTTTAAGGCCCAGACAATAGGCGTGGCTTAGCTCTCAGCCAATCGCTGTAAGCACAGTCTAGATACAGTAACTATATACACTATGTACATTGGTGATAGATCTGTACTATCACAGGTCTACTGTTTGAAAATGGCTATGAGCATGGTCCATGCTCCCTGTGAGTTAGTGAATCTTTAAAAGGCCTCAGCCTCCTACTCCTACTCCAGCCTATCCATCCTCTCAAGAGCCGCTTCCCATCAGTTCTTAAGGCTGCACTGGCACTCTTTGTAAGGAGTTTGTGCGCTCTCCCTATGTCTGTGTGGTTTTCCTCCAGGTGCTTTAGTTTCCTTCCACCCTCGAAAACATATAGGGGTTGTTTAATTGGGTGTATTTGGGCGGCACGGGCGTCTGGGCCAGAAGGGCCTATTTCTTTGGTGTGTGTGTGTGTGTGTGTGTGTGTGAGTGATGAGTTATATACCCAAGCTATTACAGTCCAGGCCAAAATCTAGAAAGTTTCTTCAGAGTTCAGTCTTTTAAATTCAGTGTTGAAGCGCAGGCCTTTGAAATTTGATGCCCACAATTAATGATGAACTGATGGGAAAGACTGGAGTTGTGGCTACTACAGACTCACAAATTCTCCTTGCGTTGCCTTTGAAGAAATGTCCATCCACATGAGCTGTGATCATAACTCTCCTGGCCCTTTTGTAGACAAGACTCAAACTGGGCGGCCTCCACAAAGCTTCCAAAATCCTGGCACCGGTCTCTTCAAGGGACCTTCTCTACTAGTCACACTTAAAATGAAGCAGTCTCTCCAAGTGACCTCCACTGCTAGTCGCAATCAAAATGAGTACTTAGCTTCCCAAAAATGACTCTCCTGGCACTGTTCAATCCCCCAAAAAGGCCCAGTCATTCACAGAGCATGGTTTGCTTTGAATTCCGCAAAAATGGCTGACCACAAGAGCTGCTTCAAAAAACTGTTTTCAGCAGTATATCTCTGCAAATGTATTGAATTTTGGAACAGACGGTGACAAACCTTCCCTCAGTTCTTCCAAGGTATCGAATTATCGCTGGCCTGTGACTTGTGCTTGTGTGAAATGTTAACGGTCCCTTCTGTCTATACTATCCCTTACTGTGATAATCCCATTTTACTAAAATGGGAGCTTGTAATATATGTCTAAATTTAAAAGCATGACTAAGGGCAATGTAGTGGTGCAGTGAGCAGCTCTTGATGCCTGGGTTTGATCCTGTCCTCCTGTCAGGTCCGGTGGAGTTTCTCCTTGTGACTGTGTGAGTGACTTCCATGGGTAGCTCCAGTTTCCACCCACATCCTGAAGGTAGGTTCTTTGGCCAGCATAAATGTAGGCCTATGGTGTTGTGGTGATACACCACTAGCCGACTGCAGGGGGCGATCTCTGTACCAGCAGGAAGATCACTGGAGGACAGACCATACCTGGCCGGGTGTCAATCAGCTGACCTGAATAGACCAAACTCCACCCGGCCGGCTGTCAATCAACTGCCCAGGATTATAATCCTGAGCCGGCCCCTCCCGAGTGTTAGGTCTGCTTTGTTCATGAATGAGTGAGTCAAACACCAGACTGAGTCGAAATCAAGGTTCTTTGTTCTTTATTGCCGGATTGTAACACTTGCAACTAACAGTGTTAGTTGGAGAAGGCGCACTCTGCCGTTATCAGCAAGTGGTGTTTTTTTTATACCTCAGGATACGTACTTAGTAAATTATCATACCATGACATTGTCCAATGAATAAACTGTTGCTATCCTTCTCTGTTAGCCTGCTGCACATCATTCTTGTTAGTGCAAAGCTTATCTTGAGTGGACAAGGTCACATCTGCATTCTGTTACTCCTTAGTACTGGGTGACTCCTTCTCCGGTCCCATCTCATGATGTTTTTACCTTACACGAGCCAGTCACTCGGGAGCCACCAGTACAGCTACCACTGTAGCAGAGACTTTTAACTGAATAAAGCCTGTTGTACAGTCTTTCTCGAGTTTTGTGCCTGCTTACTGCTGCAGCCGTGTATCACAGGCGGCAGCTGGGGGGAGTTGGTGGGAATGGAAGGGGAATAAAAATGGGTCGTCTTTCCAAGTCAAACTTCAAGATTCCTGTAAAGCAGATGTAAGAAAACACAAAAGATTCGCCATCAACAGGAATTGTCCGGCGCTCCTTATTGTCAGAGAAAGAGAAGCAAAAGAGAGTCCCTTCGGAATCACTGAGTATTCATGGATTTGCCTCCAGGGCTCCCGCAGCCTCTGCAGCCGCACAGACTTCAGTCCAAACCATTGGCAGCCCGAACTTCCAGATCCAAACGCCCGACATGATCAGGAAGTCCTCAGTGCCTTTGGCACCCTCTTGCATCCCAGTTCTGATGCCTGGTACCTCCTCAAATCTTCACAAGCCAGTCTCCAGCAGTCCGCAACCTGGTGTGACTCCTTCGACTCTGGTTGCTAGCGGCCCACAGCCTGCGTGGGTTCCTCGCCTCAGGTCACCAGCAACCTGTGTGTTCTTCAGTCACTTTGTTCTTCACTGGTCCGCCGCCGTGGCCACCACCCCACGGGCTGTCTCCTCTGCTTCTTGGTCTCCCCGTTTTCTGATGCCTTGCACCAGTCCTCTGCTTCCCTGGAATGTACAACCCTTTGTGGCTGCTGTTGAACACGGGCGATGCCATCTTGGGACCAGGCCCCACGGTCAGAGGATATTAAAATAAACCACCATTCCTTTAACAGGCCGTTTAAAACCTATAAGGTAGTTGGGCTGGGCAGGAGAAATCTGTGGAGGAGTGCTGTGTCTCTGCTCTCCGCAAGTCCACACCAGAGCAGCGCCACCATTTAAAGTGAAGCAACACTTCACCTGTTAATCTGCGGGGTGGGGGGGGGGGGTGTCACCTGTTGCATCCGGTGCTCCCGCTTTGGCCACCTCTACCTCGGAGAGACTGGACACAGATTGGGAGATCTTTTCACTCTGCCTGCTGCAATAATGTGACTTACTTGTGACCACCTGTGATAGTCCAGATTCTATCACCAATGTGTCTTTGCACAGATTGTAGTGTAGGATGACTGTGATTGGCTGAGAGTGTAGCCACACCTACTGGTAGGTCTTAAAGGATTGCTCCTAGCCAGACCAGGTCATTCTGGACTGGTCGACCTACTTGTGATATGCTTTTAGTTAATAAAATCCTTGGTTTGGATCAACATGTCTTTGTTTCTTTCGACGCGCTCTACACCAACCATTTCAATTCCACACCCCATTCCCACACCAACAAGTCTGTCCGTGGCCTCACGCAGTGCCAAGTTGAGGTAACCACATATTGGAGGAACAACACCTTGTATTCCATCTTGGCAGTCTCTGAGCAGGTGGCATCGACTTCTCCAAAATCCATTAACCCTCACCCCAGGTCTCCTCTTTCCTTTCCTCCAGCTCCCCACCCCCTCCCCTTCCTCTCTTATCAGAGAACTTCCCTTCTTATCCCTCTTCTCCCTCTCACTATCACTTTTCAGTTTCTTTCTCTTCTACGCTCCCACCTGTGACCTCTTACCTGTTAGCCTGTGCTCCTTCCCCTGCCCCTTCCTCCCTCCCACTCCTCCCACACAACCCCCCCACACCCCCAACTTTTTATTCAGGCATCCACTTGATTTTCCAGATTCCTGACAAAGTGCTCATGTCTAAAATGTCCACTGCTTTTTACTTCTCCTGGATGCTGGGTGACCTGTTGAGTTTCTCCAGGACTTTTACACTGGACCCTGAATTACAGAAAGGATATAAACAATATAGAGAGAGAGTGCAGAGAAGGTTTACGAGAATGTTGCCTGGGTTCCAGCGTTTGAGTTACAGGGAAAAGTGGAGCAGGCTGGGATTTTATTCCCTGGTGCGTAGAAGATTGAGGAGTGATTTGATTGAGGTATTTAAAATTATGAGGGGGACAGATTGAGTCAATGTGGACGGGCTTTTTCCACTGAGACTGGGGGAGATTCAAACAAAAGGGCATGGATTGAAGGGGGAAAAGTTTAGGGGAAACATGAGGGGGAATTTCTTCACTCAGAGGGTGAATGAGCTTCCGGCCGAAGTGGTAGATGCGGGCTCGATTGTAATATTTAAGGAAAAGTTGCATTGGTATATGGATGGGAGAGTTGTGGGAGGGTCATGGGCCGGGTGCGGGTCAATGGGACTAGGTGGGACAAAGTGTTCAGCATGGACTAGAAGGGTCGAACTGGCCTGTTTCTGTGTGCTGTAATTGTTATATGGTTATATCTACAATCGTGTCTGCCTGTCCCGCATCGGACTTGTCAGCCACAAACGAGCCTGCAGCTGACGTGGACTTTTTACCCCCTCCATAAATCTTCGTCCGCGAAGCCAAGCCAAAGAGAAGATATCTACAGACTCTCTGACTTGGATTAATGTAGAATTAGTGGAAGTGGATGACCAATAGATTCAGAGAATTATACAGAATGGAAACAGGCTGACCATTCACTACTGGAGCTTAGACCCTTTTGCAAACACTTGGCCCATATCCCTCCAAATCCTTCTTATCCATGTGACCTGCCTTTTCAACTCCACTCCCTCTGGCTGCTCGTTCCAAATATCCACCATAATTTGCATTGAAAAGTCTGCCCTTCAGTTTCTGCCAAGTATCGTTGACTTATTGGTTGATAGAGCTGGAGCTTCAATTTTTCGATGGATGAAAGATGAGAGATGACTTAATACAGATAACGAAGGGCTTACATAGGATGGACATCCAGCGCCCTTTCTCTCGGGCAACAAAAGCAAGAATCAGAGGACATTAAATTAAATTTAAATTTAGACACACTGAGCGGTAACGGGCCATTTTGGCCCACGAATCCATGCCGCCTAATTTATATCAATTAAACAACATCCCCATTTCATTTTGAATGGTGGGAGGAAACTGGAGCCCCCGGGGAAAACCCACGCAGACACGGGGAGCGCTTACAGACAGCGTGAGATTCGAACCCCAGTTCTGATCGTTGGCACCGTAACGGTGTTGCACTAACCGCTACACCATCCGTGCTGCCCATTTGTTTAAGGTGAGTGGGGGGAGGTTTAGGGGAAACGTCAGGGGTATGTTTTCTAGACGGATAGTGGTGAGTGCCTGGAATGCATTGCTGGAGGTTGTGGTGGAGGCTATTGTAGTTCTATAATACTGTGCTTATAGGTACATTGGCACAGTTAATGTGGAGGATAGTACAGGTTTCCATAGATTCATAGAACACTACAGCACAGAAAACAGGCTATTCTGTGCTGAAACATCACTCTGGTAATCCCACTGACCTGCACCCATTCCATAACCCTCCAGACCTCTCCCATCCATGCATCTATCCAATTTATTCTTAAAACTTGAGTGAGCCTGCATTTACCACATTCAATGGCAGCTCATTCCACACTCCCACCACTCTCTGAGTGAACATGTTTCTCCTAACGTTCTCCCTAATCCCTAAAGTCATGTCATCTTGTCTATATCTCTCCCTAATCTAAGTGGAAAGAGCCTACTCGCATTTACTCTGTCTACATCCTTCAAAATTTAGTAAATATCTATCAAATCTCCTCTCATTCTTCTATGCTCCATGGAATAAAGTCCTAACCTGTTTAATCTGTCCCTTTAACTCAACTCCTGTAGACCCGACAACATCCAAGAAAATCTTCTCTGCACTCTTTCAATCTTACTGCTATCCTTCCTGTAGTTTGGCAACCAGACTGCACACAATATTCCAAATTTGGCCTCACCAATGTCCCATACAACCTCACCATAACATCCCAATTCCTGCACTCACTACTCCTGTTTATGAAGGCCAAGATGCCAAAAACTTTCTTTACAACCCTGTCTACCTGTGACGCCACTTTCAGGGAATTATGTATCTGTATTCCTGATCCCTTTGTTCCTCTGCACTCCTCAGTGCCCGACCATTTACTATGCAAGTCCCACCTTGGTTTGTCCTTCCAAAATGCAACACCTCACACTTGTCTGCATTAAATTCTATCTGCTATTTTCTGGCCCAGTTTTCTAGTTGGTCCAGCTCCCTCTGCAAGCTTTGAAAGCCTTCCTCGCTGTCCACAACACCTCCAATCTTAGTGTAATCAGCAAACTTGCTGATCCAATTTCCCACATTATCATCCAGATCATTGATACAGACCGATCCCTGAGGTACACCACCACAGGCCTTCAGTCTGAAAAACAATCATCCACTACCACTCTGTCTTCTCCCGTTCAGCCAATTTTGAATCCAGTTTACAACCTCTCCATGGATACCTAGTGTCTGAAACTTCTGAACTAACCTCCCATGTGGGACCTTGTTGAAGGCTTTACTAAAGTCCAGGTAGACAGCCTTTCCTTCATCTACTCTCTTGGTAATCACCTTAAAAAATTTTAAGGTTCGTTAAACATGACCTACCACGCACAAAGCCATGCTGACTGTCCTTAATCAGCCCTTGGCTGTCCCAATACTTGTATATCCTATCTCTCAGAACACTACTGACATCAGGCTCACTGGCCTGTAACTTCCTGGATGGCATTTGGAGCCTTTTTTAAACAACATGAGCTACCCTCCAACCCTCTGGCATCTCACCCGTGGCCAATGACATTTTAAATATTTCTGCCAGGGCCCCTGCAATTTATATACTTGTTTCCTTCCACATTCCAAAGATGTATGGGTTCAGTAGGTTAATTGGTCCCATGGGTGTATTTGGGCCTGTTACCATGTTCAACCTCTAAATTAAAATAGGCGCTGATGCACCATCAATAACTCCAAAGACTAGAAGTTGTAGAGAAAGTGATGGGCTTTTATTCACAATAGAATGGGGGTGCATCCATGCTGGTCGACTACTGGACTGAGGAGGGTGCTGTGGCACAGGCAGCAAGGGGTGTGTCCTAACACATCCAAACATACACACAATGGTTTACCACAGGCACATAAAAAAATAGAGCTTTACGGGTATGAGGGAGGGAAAAATTAGATTGTTGTGAAGTACGATTACATGGGCTGGCACAACATCATGGGCTGAAGGGCATATACTGTGCTGTGATGCTCTATATTCTAATCGTTGACCAACATCCACACCTCAAGGTAAGTGGTGGGGGGTGGTGGTGGTGGGGTGGGGTGGTGAACAGATAGATGTATATCCTGCAGAGGGAAAGGTTGGCCAATACTTACATATTCCTTTTCTCGTCCGTGCCGATCCTCAGCCTCTTTCATCAGCTCCTGTGCCTCCTGAAGCTTCACATCTGCCAGTTGTTGCTGCAGATCCCTGTGCTTGAAGACCTTCTCAAAGTGCTACAGAGGAGACAGTGCACACAGGAGGTCAAAATGGCGAATGGTGGAGTGTGGAGAAATCAGCCGGGGAACTGTTCCACAGCAGGCAAACTTGGTGCTGAGGGAGAGGGTGAGGGAGAGAGAGAGGGAGAGGGAGAGAGAGGGAGCGAAAGGGAGAGGGAGAGGGAAAAAGAGATAGAGAGAGAGAAAGAGAGAGGGAGAGGGAGGAAGGGAGGGAGAGAGAAAGGGAGAGAGGGAGAGGGGAGAGAGAGAAATGGAGAGAGAGGGAGAGGGAGGCAGAGGGATGGAGAGAGAGGGAGAGAAAGAGGGAGAAAGAGAGAAAGGGGAGAGAGAGAAATGGAGAGAGAGGGGGAGGGAGAAAGAGAGGGAGAGAGAGAGGGAGGGAGAGAGGGTGAGGGAGAGGATGGAAGGGAGGGAGAGAGAGAAAGGGAGAGAGGAAGGGGAGAGAGAGTGAGAGAGGGAGAGGGAGGGAGAGAGAGTGGGGAGAGAAAGAGAGAGAAAGAAATTGAGAGAGAGAAATGGATAAAGAGAGGTGAGAATTAAAGAGTAAGAGAGAGAGAGAAAGAGAGAGAGTGGGTAAGAGAGAGAGTGGATAAGAGAGAGAAAGAGAGAGAATGAAAGAGAAAGAAAGTTAGAAAGAAAGAGAGAGAGAGAGTGGGTAAGAGAGAGAAAGGGAACGAGAGTGAGAAAGAGAAAAAGAAAAAGAGAGAGAGTGAGATAAAGAGAGAGTGAAAGAGAAAGAGAGAGTGACAAAGAGAAAAAAGAGAAAGAGAACGAGAGATCTCAATGTTAAAAGACATAGACAGAGTAGATATAGAAAGGCTGTGTACTGTGATGGGAGGTGTCCAGGACAAAAAGGCACAACTTCAGGATTGAAGGGCATCCACTTAGAACAGAGATACAGAGGAATTTCTTCAGCTAGAGGATAGTGAATCTATGGAATGTGTTGCCACAGGCAGTTGTGGAGGCCAGATCATTGGGTGTATTTAAGTCAGAGATTGATAGATTCTTGATTAACCAGGGCATCAAAGATTATGTGGAGAAGGCCAGGCAGTGGGGCTGAGTGGGGAAATCGATCAGCTCATGATTAAATGGCAGAGCAGACTCAATGGGCTGAAATAGCTTATTTCTGCTCCTATGTCTAATGGTCTAAATGCAAGCAGAAATTTCTACTTGAAGCAGACAAGAACTGGAGGACATGGGTTAGTGGTGAAAGGTGAGATGTTTAGTGGTAACATTAAGGGGAAAATCACACTGAGAATGGTGAGAATATAGAACAAGTTACCAGCTAAAGAGGTGGACGCGGACATGATTTCTACATTTAATAAACAGTTGGGTAGGTATGTGGATGGATGAGGTATGGAGGGATATGATCCAAGTGCAGGTCAATGGGACCAGGCAAAATGATAGTTCGGCCCAGACTAGATAGGGTGAAGGGACTTTTTCTCCAGTTTCCTAACTTGAGGAAGGATGTACTGGCTTTGGAGGTGGTACAGAGGAGGTTCACCAGGCTTATTCCAGAGAGGTTTGGCCTATGATAAGAGAATGAGTATCTGGGACTGTGTACTTGCTGGAATTTAGAAGAATGAGAGGGGATCTTATCGAAACATGTAAGATAAAATTATGAAAGTGATAAGCTAAGAAAGAGGGAGATAAGTTGTTTCCATTGGTGGGGGAGACCAGAACTAGGGGACACAGCCTCAAGCCTCAGGGGAGTAGATTTAGGATGGAGATAAGGAGGAACTGCTTTTCCCAGAGGATGGTGAATCTATGGAATTCGCTGCCCATTGAAGCTGTGGAGGTGACTTCAGTAAATATATCTGAGACAAGGTTCGATAGATTTTTAGATTGTAAGGGGATATGGGGAAAAGGCAGGTAGGTGGAGATGAGCCCATCATCAGATCAACCATGATCTCATTGAATGGCAGAGCAGGCTTGACGGGCCAGATGGCCGACTCCCGCTCCTACTTCTTATGTTCTGTTTCTACAGTTCTAAATGGGAAACATGGAGGCTGGAACCCCCCTCATGTCTGGATGGAATCAGCCTGGTGAACCTCCTCTGAACCACGTTCCTCAAGTAAGGAGACATGAGAAAAAGGCCCTTTGCCCCATCTAGTTTGTGCCGAGCTATTATTTTGCCTGGTCCCATTGACTTGTACTTGGATCATATCCCTCCATCCCTCTCCATCCACATACCTAACCAAAAATGTGTGGAATGTAGAAATCATGTCCGCATCCACCACTTTAGCTGGTGGCTTGTTCCATATTCTCACCGTCCTCAGTGTGGTTTTCCCCTTAATGTTACCCCTAAACATCTCACCTTTCACCCCTAACCTGTGTCATCCAGTTCTTGTCTCACAACCTCAACGAGAAAGTTCTGTTTGCATTTGGACCATTAGACATAAGAGCAGAAATAAGCTATTCAGCCCATTGAGTCTGTCCCAGCATTTAATCATGAGCTGATCTATTTTTCCAACTCAGCCCCACTCCATGGCCTCCCCCACCCCCCATAACTTTTACTTTAAATTTAAATATAGACAAAAACATGGAAACATGGAAGCTGAAACCTTGACCAAACAAAGGGAAGCTGGAGAGTCTCAGGTCAGGCAGCATCCGTGGAGGGACATTCTAGAATGGGGCCCTTTGTCCTTTTAAAATATAAATCTGAAAGATAAAATGGATCAAGGGTCTGGAGATGTAATGGTGACTCACCATCTCTCCCCACCTGGATGCCGACTGACCCATTGAGTTCCTCCAGCTTCTTGTTGTTAGCTTCATGTGGTATGGAGACTGGGTGGGATCTACAAACGTTAATTCCTGATCATTACCTCCTCTCGCGCATCGTACTGTTCAATGATGGCTTTCAGTTTGCCCGTTAGCTCGCCATTTTCCTCGCAGAGTTTGATGTTGCGCTGGGTGTGCTGGTCTATCTGAGCCTGGATGTCTGCCAGCGTGTCCTGGAAGTGCTTGGTCACCTCCTTGCGTTTCTGCTCTTCCTCCCTCTGTCGCTGCAAACTCTCCTCCTGCTCCAGAGGTGACAGCGGGCAGCCAGGTTTACAGGCAAGAAAGATGGAAGGAGACGGGAGAGAAGGGAGGGTCAGGAAGGTGGGGTGGAAAAAAAGGAGAGAGAGAAGAGGGTAGTCAGTGTAGTGGTTAGCGCAACACCGTTACAGTGCCCGCGACCAGGACTGGGGGTCAAATCCTGTGGTGCCTGGAAGGAGTTTGTACATTCTCCCCGTGTCTGCGTGGGCTTTCCCCGGGTGCTCCGGTTTCCTCCCATCGTTCAAAAATGTACCAGGATTGTAGTTCAATTGGGTGTAATTGGGCAGCGTGGGCTCATGGGCCAAATGGGCCTGTTACCGTGCTGTGTGTCTTAATTTAAAAAAAAGGTGAAAAATAGAAAAAGAGAGAAAAGGTTAGCGTAGCCTAAACCGGATGGAACCTTGGGTTCTGAATGAGGTATCTGTAGAAATTTTGGAGGCATCAGTAATGATCTTCCAGGAATCAATGGATTCTGGAACAGCTCTAGTGAACTGGAGGATCGTGAATGTCTCTCCACTGTTTAAGAAGGGAAGGAGGCAGTGGACCTGACGCCAGTGGTTAGGAAGATGTTGGAGTCGATTGTCAAGGATGAGGTGACAGAATACCTGGAGGGGCATGAAGAGATCGGCCCAAGTCAGCACGGTTTCCTTAAAGGGTCATTGTGCCTGACAAATCTATTGCAATTGCTTGAAGAGATGACAAGTCGGATGGACAGGGGACAAGCAGTGGTTGTTGTGGACTTGGACTTTCAAAATGCCTTCGTCAAGGTGCCACACACGAGGCTGCTAAACAAGATGAGAGTCCATAGAATTACAGGAAGGATATGATCATGAGCAGAGCATTTGGGTGGAAACAGAGAGTGGGAATAAAGGGTTGCTACCGGTTACCAGTGATGTTCCGCAGGAGGTCGGTGTTGGGGCCACTTCTTTGTACGTTGTATGTAAGTGATTTGGGTCATGGAATAGATGGCTTTGTGGTTAAATTTGCAGGGGATACCAAAATAGGTGGAAGGGAAGGAGGTGCTGTGGATACGGAAAGGCTTGGACAGATTAGAATTAGTGGAGCAGATGAAATACAATGTTGAAAAGTGTACAATCATACAGTGGAAGAAGAAATAGATGGGCAAGCTGTTATTAAGAAGGGAAGAAAATTCAAAATTTGGAGGTGAAAAGCATCTTGGGAGTCCTCACCCAGGATCCCCTAAAGGTTAACCTCCAGGTTGAGTTGGTTCTGAAGAAGGCAAATGCAACGTTGGTGTTCATTTCTAGACTAACAGTATTTCAAATGCTGGACAGAATAGATGGGGAAAGGATATTTCATGTGGTAGAGGATTCAAGGCAATGGGCAAAATTTCAGGATGAAAGGGTATCAATTTAACACAGAGATGAGGAAAATTTTCTTTAGTCAGAGGGATGTGTGCCCGTGGAACTTGTTGCCACAGGTGGCTGTGGACGTTAGATCATTGGGTGTAGTTAACGCAGAGATTGACAGCTATTTGATTAGTCAGAACATCAAAGGTTACAGGGAGAAGGCCGGGCAGTGGGACTGAGTGGGAGGATGGATCAGCTCATGATTAGGATGGCAGAGCAGACTCACTCGATGGGCCTATGGGCCGACTTCTGCTCCTATATCTTGTGATCTTGTGAGTGAATATTTATTATCCAACTATATTTCTGTGTGCATTTAATGTGTTCCAACAATGAAGTATTTAGTATGTGGTTCTTTTTTTTAGATTTATTTTTACAAAATACTTGTTCAGCTGCAGCAAGAGGGAATTTCAGTGCATATGATCACTCTATAATGTGTATGACAATAAACTAAGAAACATAGAACCATAGAACAGAACACCACAGAAACAGCCCCCTTCAGCCCTTCTAGTCTGTGCCAAACCATTTTTTTCTGCCTAGTCCCTCTGACCTGCAGCTGACCTTAGCCCTCCATACCTCTCCCATCCTGTCAAAATTCTTCTTAAATTTTAAAATTGAGCCCGCATTCACCACTTCAACTGGCGGCTCATTCCACACCCCCCACCACTCTCTGTGTGAAGAAGTTCCCCCTCATGTACCCCTAGACTTTTCCCCTTTCACTCTTAACCCATGTCCTCTGCTTTGTATCTCACCTACCCCTCAGTGGAAAAAATCTATCTACATTTGTTCTGTCTATCCCCCTCATAATTTTAAATACCTCTATCAAATCTCCCCTCATTCTTCTACCTCCAGGGAATCCTGTTTAACATTTCCCTGTAACTCGGTTCCTGAAGTCCGGGCAACATCCTAGTAAATCTTCTCTGCACTCTTTCTATCTTATTGATATCTTTCCTGTAGTTAGGTGACCAAAACTACACACAATGCTCTAAATGTCTTATACATCCTAACTCCTAAACTCAATCATTTGATTTATGAAGGCCAATATGGCAAAAGCTCTCTTTACAACCCTAACCACGTGATGCCACTTTCAGGGAATTATGTAACTGTATTCCCAAATACCTCACTCCACAGTGCCCTGCCATTTACTGTGTATGTCCTTTCTTGGTTTGTCCTTCCAAAATGCAATACCTCACACTTGCCTGCATTAAATTCCATCTGCCATTTTCTGGACCATTTTTCCAGCTGGTCCAGATCCCTCTCAACAGGGGATCAACACAGGCATTCAGGTGACAGCAGGAGGTGAGGACAAAGATGGCCATTGTTACATTATGGGTTACCAAGCCATTAACCACAGTGAACAAAGCCCTTCACCCGTGTGATCTTACCTCTGAATGATCAACCCCACTCCTGTTTCATCCACCCCACCTGGATCTGTCCTCCTACCCACCTGTCAGCAGACAAGTTGCCCTGCAAGATGTCTCAAGGAGACGTATGTGATAGTACAGATTCTATCACCAATGTGTCTATGTAGAGATTGTCGTGTAGGATGACTGTGATTGGCTGAGAGTGTAGCACCACCTACTGGCAGGTCTTAAAGGATTGCTCCTACCCAGACCAGGTCATTCTGGACTGGTCGACCTACTTGTGATATGCTCCAGTCTTTTAGTTAATAAAAGCCTTCGTTTGGATCAACGAGTCTTTGGTTCTTTCGACGCGCTCTACAACGTACACATTGGTTATGAGGGTAGGGGAAATTGGAACAAGGGGTCATAAGTTAAGGGTTAGGGGGCAAAACTTTAGGAGTAATATAAGAGGATGCTTCTTCACTCAGAGAGTGGTGGCTGAGTGGAATAATCTTCTGGAAGAGGCAATTGTGGCAGGGTCAATTCTGTCATTTAAGAGGAGACTGGATGAGTACATGGATGTGAGGGGGTTGGAGGGTTATGGGCTGGGATGGAACTAGTGGAGTTTCATGTAAATCGGTGCAGATTAGAAGGGCAGATATGGCCTGTTTCCGTACTGTAAATTGTTATATGGTTATATTACACAGGAGAACCAAGATTTTGCTTCCTGAACACTTTTGGGTGTATTTTATGGATTTTTGGGTTGCTGATCTCGAAAATCACCTTAAAAAATTCCTACAACATACTGTTTTTTTAGATATAACCTATTTTTTGTGATTTCCTGTCATATAAGTCTACTTCAAGCATGAAAAGCTATGAAGTGCAACGTCATTGAAAATTCATTTTCTGCATTCGCACTTGGACTTCTTTGCTGCTTTGGTGCCGTCAGTGACGAACACGGTGAAAGGTTTCACCAAGACATGGAAAAATGGTATCAGGGTGTAGAGCTCGTCGAAAGAACCAAAGACTTGTTGGTCCAAACCAAGGCTCTTATTAGCAAAAGACAGGAGCTCTTCACAGGTGGCCGACCAGTCCGGAATGATCCGACCTGGCTAGGGACACAACCCTTTAAGGCCCAGACAGTAGGCGTGGCTTAGCTCTCAGCCAATCGCTGTAGAGCTCGTCGAAAGAACCAAAGACTTGTTGATCCAAACCAAGGCTTTTATTAGCAAAAGACCGGAGCTCTTCACAGGTGGCCGACCAGTCCGGAATGATCCGACCTGGCTAGGGACACAACCCTTTAAGGCCCAGACAGTAGGCGTGGCTTAGCTCTCAGCCAATCGCTGTAGAGCTCGTCGAAAGAACCAAAGACTTGTTGGTCCAAACCAAGGCTCTTATTAGCAAAAGACAGGAGCTCTTCACAGGTGGCCGACCAGTCCGGAATGATCCGACCTGGCTAGGGACACAACCCTTTAAGGCCCAGACAATAGGTGTGGCTTAGCTCTCAGCCAATCGCTGTAAGCACAGTCTAGATACAGTAACTATATACACTATGTACATTGGTGATAGATCTGTACTATCATACAGGGCAATTGGAATCCTTCAATGTCAGCTGACTATTGGACATTGACACAAGAGGGATCAGAAGCTGAGTATAAATGAACAACATTTTTAGGTCAGCTGAACTAACGCAATGTGTCGGCAATGAAAGATCCTAAATTCAATAAAAGATCATTTAATGTTTCTCCGACTTCCTGTGTGAAACAGCAAACCTGAAATTATCTTAGTGTTCACATAGTCATAATCTCCAATTTTTTTTTCAGGAAGAAAACCTTTTGAAATAGTTTGTTGACCAGTGTTAGGCAGTGGCCCGTTTGACTTTTTAGCTGGGGATTCTTCCCTGTGCCTCTTACCTTGAGGGTCTTGTTGTGCCTTTGGAGTTCCCGGCACAGACTCTCGAGCTTGCTTCGGGCGAGGATTGCTCTGGTGTGCTCGCCCCGCAGATGGTCCTTCTCCTTGGTGAGCTGTGCCTGTTTCTTCTGGAGCAGCTTCCTCTGCTTCTGCTCACCTCGGTACTCCTCCATCTGAGGGGACACGGCAGCCAGACACCAAAGATCAGATACCAAGGGTCACTGGGAGACTGGCAAACATGTGGGATAGCTCAGGGGATGCCATGGAAACACCAACCCCTGGGACACATCTGGGATGACCCTAGCGTTGCTCATCTACCCAATGAAATCTCCCCCTTTCACGTGGTTAGCGCAGCTCCCTTACAGCGCCAGAAACCCGGAAGTGAATCCAGCGCTGTCAGTGAGGAGCATTTACATTCTCCTCTCCTCATGTCTGTGTTGGTTTTCCCCAGGGGCTCTGGTTTCCTCTCACCCTTCAAAACTTAATGGGGTTGTAGGTTAATTTGGCGGTAGGGGATTAAAATGGCCAGAATCAGCTTCTAGTGTGCTGAATAAATAAAAAGAATTACGACCAAAATACATAAAGGTCCAATGACATTGCAACTCTGCGATGCACTGTGGTGACAGTAAACAGACACAAGATTCAAATTCTACTTAAAGCCTTCTGCTGTAGTTAGCTCCAACTCTGTGTGACTGACCTTGAGGGGCCGGATATGGCTTATATCCCGGGTGGATGATTGGCAGCCGACCAGGTGTGGTCTGTCCTTTGGTGATCTTCCTGTAGGTACACAGGTTGCCCCCTGTAGTGGGATAGTGGTGTATCACCACAAGCTCATACCATATAAGGGGTTGGGGCTGACCAGGATATTCCCGGGAAGTGCTCACAACCCTGATGGTGGGCCAGACCCCGCAAAAACCTATTGCTATTTGTTTTTGCTTTTATCATCAACTTTTTCATCTCAATTATATCGGTTAAATGAGAAGGTCTGCAGATGCTGGGGTCCAGAGCAGTACACAAAAGCCAGCAGGTCACGTAGCATCCACAGGGAAGTAAAAGGCAGATGACGATTGGACCTGAGCCCTTCGTCCAGAGAGCTGAGTGAGGGGTGGGGGGGGGACGGGTAGAGTAGGGAGTGCAGAGGGTAACTTGAGAGCAGAGGGGGTAATAGAGGGGGTAATAAGGGGGTGAGTTTCTCCAGCACATTTGTGTGTTGCACTCATTCCCGACATCTGCAGATTTTCTTATTGAACATGGCTGCTCCACTGTGAAGTCTCTTTGAAGTTTGCCTGTCCTGAAGCATTTCTCCTCCTGTCTTCAAGAGGAGATCTGTACACTGCGTATATTCAAGAGGGAAATATTTGTGTGTATTTTGGTTAATATGGTTCATAGTGTGAAAAATGAAAAAAAAATTAAAAAAGAGGAGATCTGTGAGAGTTTTACACTTGCAACCATCTACATACAGTAGCTTCATAAAAGCATAAACCCAATGCTGGAGTATCTTATCAGGTCAGTGTCCTTCATGTAGCAAAGGTAAAGATACATCATCAATGTTTCGGTCTTGATCTCTTCAATCAGGTATGAAAAAATGTTCATACCCCGATGAAGGGCACAAGGCCAAAAAGTCGGTTATGTATCTTTATCTTTGCTACATGAAGGACTGTTTGACCTGCTGAGTTTCTCCAGCATTGGGTTTTCACTTAAGCACAGTGTTTTACTACCATCCATCTTCATGTTCTCCCTCTGTTTATCCTCTGAGATGTCAGCCTGGTTCCCTAACTAACCTGTAATAACAGTCTGAGTCTCAAAATGGACAAGATGAAAGAGATAATTGTGGACTTAAGGGGGACCAGGAACAACCACCTTCCACTACACATCAACAACTCTCCAGTGGAGAGAGTCGAAGGCTTCAAGTTCCTCGGTGACCACTTAACTAGTGACCTATCGTGGACACACAACATCTCCTCACTTGGAAAGTACAACAGCGACTGCACTTCCTGAGATCACTGAAGTGGGCAAGGCTGCCAGCCACCATCCAGTCAACCTTTCTCAGAATCTCTATCGCGAGTGACCTGACTGGCGGGGTAAGGTTTCTGTAGAAAATTGGATCAGAGGTCAATCCACAAGATCATAAGAGTGGCAGAGAGGATCACTGGGGCTACCCTCCACCCTCCCCCACCCCCCCACTCGACATGATCTATCGGGATCGTTGTCTGAAGAGCGTGCGCAAAATAATTGAGGACCCCTTCCACCCGCACACAGCATCTTTCAGCTACTCCCCTCAGGAAAGAGATGCAGGAGGATCAGAGCCTACACCAGCTTCTTCCCACGGGTATTTAGAATGGTGAACAACCAAATAAAATGTTCATACTAACTATCCATGACTTAATTAATTATTAAACAATGTTTATTTATTTTTATATATGTACATTTGTCCTGCATATGCATTGCTTGAATGTATGTGTGTTATGTCTGGTTGTGTGTTTGCATGTTTTACATCGAGGACAGAAGAACGCTATACTTGCACAATCAGATGATAAACAAATTTGAACCTGAACAATTAATTTTGTCCCCTTTGAAAATACATTGCTTTGGCTGTAATTCCACCCTCCCTCATCTTGGGAATGTACGTAAATCAGTAAAGAGATTTATCCATCTTAATGACCTTCCATTATTCCGTTCCTGTATTCCCTGCCAAGCTTATATTCTGAATAGATGGCTTTGTATCTAAAGTTGCAGAGGTTACCAAAATAGGTGATGGGGAGGGAGTGCTGAGGATACTGAAAGAGTTGGATAGATTAGGAGAACGGGAAAAGAGGTGGCAGATGGATCACAATATTAGAAAGTGTACTTCGGTAGAAGAAATAGATAGCAGGCTATATTTAGACATTCAGCATGGTACCAGGCTCTTTCGGCCCATGATCCCATGCCGCCCAATTACACCTAATTGACCTACAACCCCCAGGATATTCCTAACATTTGGAGAAAACCAGAGCCCCTGGAGGAAACCCATGCAGACAGCGTGCGATTTGAACCCCAGTCCTGATCGCTGGTGCTTTAACATCACTTTCCTAACCGCTTTCTGCTAATACTATTATTTAGATGTGGAGAAAATTCAAAATTCGGATGTGCAAAGGGACTTGGGAGTCCTCGTGCAGGATACCTGAAAAGTTAACCTCCAGGTTGAGACAGTGGTGAAGAAGCTGTATGCAATATTGGCATTCATATCTAGAGGGACAGGATATCAGGAAAGGGTTGTGATGTTGAGACTCCATAGGGCCCTTCACTTGGAGAACTATGTACAGTTTGGACACCTTATTTGAGAAAGGAATTGCTGGTGTTGGAGAGGGGTTAGAGAAGATTTACCAGAATGACACCAGGAATGAAAGGTTTAGCATATGGAGGAACGACTGTTGGCTCTTGGACTGTAGTCATTGGAGGACAGAAGGATGAGAGGGGACCTCATAGAGGCATTTTGAAAGCTGGACAGAGTAGATGTGGCAAGGTGATTTCTTATGAAAGGGGAGTCTAGGACAAAAGGGCACAACTTTACGATAAAACGGTGTCAATTTAAAACAGAGATGGGGAAAAATTTCTTTTGCCAGAGGGCCATGAATCTGTGGCAACAAGGTGCATTTAAGGCAGAGACTGACAGGTATTTGATTATGGGGAGAAGGCCAGGGAGTGGGGTTGAGTGGGAGGATGGATCAGTTCATGATAGAATGTCAGAGCAGACTTAATGGGCTGATTGGCCTACTTCGGCTCCTATATCTTGTGATCTTGTAAACCCAAGACAGATCAGCTCTCATCCCATTGGCAATGGCCCTTCTCCCATTGGTTATTTGTTGTCTATATTACCATCGCTATTCTATTCCATTGATGAGGGATGTATAGAGTTGGACCCCAAGATCTCTCTGTTCCTACCAGGGTCAGACCCACTTGGAGTACTGTGCTCAGTTCTGGTCACCTCACTACCAGAAGGACGTGGAAGCCATAGAAAGGGGGCAGAGGACATTCACGAGGATGTTGCCTGGTTTAGGGAAGCAAACCTTATGATAACAGGTTGAGTGAATGCGGCCTTTTCTCCTTGGAGTGGCGGAGGATGAGAGGTGACCTGATAGAGGCTTTTTCCCAGGGATGAAATGGTTGGTTCAAGAGGACATGGGTTTAAGGTGCTGGGGAGTAGGTACAGAGGAGAAGTTAGGGGTACGTTTTTTAAGCAGAGAGTGGTGGGTGCGAGGAATGGGCTGCCGGCAACAGTGGTGGAGGCGAACATGATAGGGTTTTTCAGAGACTTTTGGTTAGGGACATGGAGCTTAGAAATGACTAGGCTTACCCATAGCCCTCTATTTTTCTAAGGTAGGGACATGTTCAGCACAACTTTGTGGGCCAAAGGGCCTGTATGGTGCTGTATGGTTTCTATTCTCTGTTAAGAATCCTGCCATTGACCATGTACTCTACCTCCAAGTTCGACCCTTCAAAAGTACATAATTTCACACTCATCTGGATTGAGCTCCATCTGCACTTTGCCAACTCTGCATCCTTTTTGTGTCCCGCTGCACTCCCATCCGGTCTCCTGTTGGTGCCCCTATGATCAGGATTCTATGGGTCTTGCATATCTCTGCCATGTTTGCTGCAAAGTTGCTCGTGAATATCCTTCCTACTGGTTTATGGTCATAGAATAGTGCCAACAGTTTAATGACATCAGTATTGTTTCTAATTACAGGTAACCAAGGTGTAGTGCTATCAGTATCGAGAAAAAGGTCTGTATCTCGATTTTCTGTAATGCTCAGGTACATCATCCCTATGTTTGATAAAGAATAAATTTTGTGTTTTTTATTTACTATTTTTGCACCAATTTGGTGAGAGCAAATTTTATTTCACACCTCAACTTTTGTGCCGTGACATTTGAATACTGGAAGGAAAAATTTAAACTATATGGTGAGCTCGCCACTGGCCACCGTGACAGAGGTGCACCAAAGAAAAGGTACAAGGACTGCCTAAAGAAATCTCTTGGTGCCTGCCACATTGACCACCGGCAGTGGGCTGAAATCGCCTCAAACCGTGCATCTTGGCGCCTCACAGTTTGGCGGGCAGCAACCTCCTTTGAAGAAGACCGCAGAGCCCACCTCACTGACAAAAGGCAAAGGAGGAAAAACCCAACACCCAACCCCAACCAACCAATATTCCCCTGCAACCGCTGCAACCGTGTCTGCCTGTCCCGCATCGGACTTGTCAGCCACAAACGAGTCTGCAGCTGACGTGGACATTTACCCCCTCCATAAATCTTCGTCCGCGAAGCCAAGCCAAAGATATGTCTGCAATGTGAGGGTTGTCTGTGGATTGATTTTGTCAGTCATCGAGAGAGATAGCATAGAAACAGGCTCTTCAGCCCACTGAGTTCCACTACCGTCCTCTGCCTGCTAGCCCCCAGTGTGAATTGGAGTCACCCGCCCCTGCATTGACACCATCTATCGGGATCGTTGTCTGAAGAGGGTGAGCAAAATCACTGAGGACCACCTTCCACCCTGCACACAGACACCAGGAAAGAGATCCAGGAGTGTGAGAGCCAGCACCACCAGGCTGAGGAACAACTTCTTCCCACGGGCAGTGAGAACGCTGAACGACCAAAGGAACAGCTCACATTAACCATCCAAGGCTCTCAGGTTCATGAACAAAAATTTAATTATTTATTTGTATAAGTGAATATTTATCCTTGATATGTATTGCTTGTATGTATGTGTGTTATGACTGGTTGTGTGTCTGCGTGTTTTGCACCAAGGACCGGACAACGCTGTTTCATCAGGTTGTACTTGCACAATCAGATGACAAAAATGTTGACTTGACTTGATTTGAACTGCCAATGGGATACAGAATTGTCCACCTCGGCCAGGACCCCGACATTGTGGACCAGCCTACAATGCGGGACCTTATCGAAGTCTTCATAGAGTCCAGATAAACCACATCTACCACACCCCCCTGCCCCCACACCAATCCTGCTAGTCACCTCTTTAAAAAAAACATTCAAATTCTTGAGACACGATACTGTGACCATTTCTACCCACGGATGCTGCCTGACCTGTTTCTATAATGGTTTAAAACTATGGCCTTGTACTTTGTGGGTGAAGCATCTCCTTTTGCCTGGGGACATGAGGAGATGACTCTTAAGTCGGGAGAAAGCATGCTGTCAATAACGTTTTACTGACCAGTTCC